>NC_134568.1:289023382-289323382 GCF_050947875.1 Dermacentor variabilis
ATCTTTTATTTACAATAGTGACAGGCAGGTGTGAGGGCAAACGTTCTTTAATGCTCTCCTACACTGGATTGTACATGGTTGCGTGACATAATGAACACTTCAGAAGTTGAGCAGCGGGGTGCCGTGAGGTTTTTGACAGCTGAAGGTGTTTCCCAAAAAGAAATTAGTCGCCGTATGGCTGCCGTTTACGTTGAACATTGCATTTCATTGGCCACTGTGAAGCGTTGAAGCAAACGGTTGAAAAAGGACGTGAAAGTTGCAAAGACGATCCAAGGCCGGATCATAGCCATCGTGCGATCACCCCCAACACAATTGCAAAGGTTGATGAGCTGATTAGACATGCATCGATATAAGCATCGATGAACTGGCAAGCATATTAGATAAGCATCGATGAACTGGCAAAGCGTGTGAACATCAGTCGCGGTTCCGTTCACACCATAATTCATGAACATCTCGGTTATCGGCTCTTGTGTGCGCAATGGATGCCCGAGATTTTGAACCACGGCCAGAAGAAGGTTCTGCGCTGCCTTGACTCATCTGATCCGGTATCAGAATCAGGGTGACGACTGCTTGTCTGCAATTGCGATCGGGGACGAACCATGGTGCCACTCCTACGAGCCTGAAGCACGACGGCAAAGCTTACAGTGGAAACATTCTAATTCACCCCCCCCCCCCCCAAAAGAAAGCAAAGGCCGTCATTTCCGCCGGAAAGGTGTTGTTTACTTTTTTTTTCGATTGTCAGGGGCCATTAATAATAGAATTTGCTAAAGCCGGAGATGCTATCAATCGTTTCCGATATTGCGAAATGCCGGATCGGCTGCGTGTCACAATCAAGAAGAAACGACGTGAGAAATTGATGAATGGGGTCACCTTGTTCCACGACCTCACTATGGTGTTGGGCTACTGAGCACGAGGACGCGGAATTGAACGCCGCCCACGGCGGCTGCATTTCGATGGGGGCGAAATACGAAAACCCCCGTGTACTTAGATTTAGGTGCACGTTAAAGAGCTCCACTACGGTGCGCCTCATAATCAGAAAGTGGTTTTGGCCAAGAAAAACGAATTCACCTTCTACATGTATTTAGATAGGAGCACCCAAGCTAAAGCTTCCTCTTAAGGAGGAGGCCAAGTTGCAACGTGAGCCCCCCCACCCGAACGAAATTTCTGGCTAGGCCACTGATATATATATATATATATATATATATATATATATATATATATATATATATATATATATATATATGTGTGTGTGTGTGTGTGTGTGTGTGTGTGTGTGTGTGTGTGTCGGCTGAATAGCAAAAAGCTTACAAAACGTTTTGTATTTCTCTCTGAAGCAGCAGCATAAGCTTGACGTGGGGGCTTGTTGGTTTTGCATACTTGAAGAAAAGAGCGCTACGAAGACGCGGACTAAAAGAGGAACATGTACGACGGAAGTAGCGTTGGAAGTAGCGCCTTGTCCGTCGTACATGTTCCTCTTTTAGTACGCGCCTTCGTATAGCGCTCTTCATGTATTTCTCTCACTTTCAACACCTTTGTATTCGGTCCTCTCGGCCTTTAGTATGAAAAGGCCAGAATTTCAACCAGTTTACCAAAGAAGGATGTAGCGAAACGGCTTTTTAAATTTGTAGTTTCGGTTTCCACACCACCGCCGACTAGAAACGACCACCACGCCGCCGCCGGTCGAAACCGACAGCTGCGGTTAACCATTTTCTTTAAATCCTTGGTTCAAGTTACGTGAAACACCCTGTATAATGAACCACCGCAATTATAGAGCTAGTTGCGCGTTTGAATACTGCATGTTGCTTCTAAGTTCATGGAAGAAACGGCAGAAACCCGAATACTTTGCTGTTCTGCGGGGCCGGATGACTAACTGTCTCGAGGAAGTCACTCCTCAAGCAAACTATCGATAACTCTTACTACAGTGCTCTTACCTAGTCGCTAAACAATTGCCTTCTTTATTCTTTCTGTTGTTCTCTCTCCCTGTCATTTTGGCACACAATCCAACGTTGACATATTAAAGTGCTTACGTATTAGTGTCAGCGTTGGATTGTGCGCAAGCCAACAGTCCATCATGTGAAAGCGGAAGGTTCTAGTCTCTTCTCGACAAGCAGAAGCTGATTCACGAAGCCGACGCCAAGACGATGAAACGCATAGGGTGCGTGTATTCTGCGTTGCAGTAAGAAACGAGATTGCGCTCTTTTGATCGAGAATAAATAAAATGTGTTTAGAAAAAAATTATCATAGTTACAGAAAGCCACAATGGTGAACTACGGCTATAACGAAGAGACGGATAAAGGTTTTTGCCGGCCCCGATATGACTTTACTTTATCGAGGTTTTACCGTATGTGCTTAATATAACATAATGATCGATAGCGAGCAAAATATTTGACTTCCATATGCTCCTAATGACATGTTAATAAAGTTTGTCTTGCATAATTATAGTATGAGTGAAGTTGACAAAAAATCACTTGAAACAAAGAAGCCTAGCAGAAGACGTGCGCCAACATAGAGTTACTATATAAACTCTATTTTGACTCTATGTGCGCCGACTACCGGGCTACTGACAGCAGCGTCTCTTTGCTGTCTGGAAGCGGTGCAGCAATGAACTGCGCTAATAGAATAAAGAACCACCTACTCGCCTCGTCCGGCTCGAGCAGACGACGAGAGCTGTGACGACGGCGGTCAAAGGGGAAACTGGAGAAACACGCACCTGAGCTGCTGGGATCGCATTGGGTACTCGATAACCCTGTGTTGCTTATTATGCATTTGCTCCCGTTGAGATGATGCACTGAGTTTCACAGTTACATTTCCATGAACTCCAAACAAACCTTTCCATGTCGCCATCCTGAAAGAAGGCTCCTTCCAGAATCTTTCTGGAGCGTACTCTATACGCTAATCAGCACAGTCAGCACTCCAGCAAGTTTTTTAGGGGCTAGCCATGGGCTAGCCAATGCATTGGCTAGCTTACAGTCTTCCATGCACCTCCGTGCTTCCATGGGAGTTTGGAATATACGGAAATTGAGGTTTGACATGGGGCGCCATCTCCATTTTAACTTGGAATACTAATCTCAGCATAAAACTAGAGCTGCGCGTCGGACGTAAAGAAAGATTTTTTTCTGTAATCAGACATTTAGCTCGAACAGCTTTTAGCACTTGGTTGCTGCTCTTGAGTACCGGGGAATAGACGCACAAGAGGCGCTCGCTCTTATTGTGCTTATTAATGGGAAATTCAACAGTAAGCTCTGGAATTCAGTCACCCCTGTACATGTCCTGTTTGTTTTCTTGCTGATGTCACATTGATCCTTATAACAAACCCAAGTGTTTGACTTGAAACCATAGAGAAACTACGAAGGGACACGACCACCACAAAACTGGCCCACGATAACTATTTCCACGGTATTTTGCTCCTGGCTCATAGTGCATCGTCAAATTCGTTTACGCAAACGGTGTATGGTCACAGTAGTTGAGTATCGACAGCGTAAGTGGCTTTCCCATGGGCTTTCCTTTCCTGTCGACTCGATGCATAACAAACCCATCCAGAGCGAGGCCATGCGAGGCGCTGACCCGGCAAACCCGGAGGAGCACTGAAGCGACTGAAGCGCCCCCGTAGACCCTGTGTCCAAGAGCATGTTTAACGCCCTCTGTCACGGCAGGCCTGGCACGTTTAAGCCTAATCTGTGTGCGGCTTTCATTATGGAAACATAGAAGTGTGCGTAATATAGAAAGAATAATATGTTGTTCTTGACATTACAAGTTTAAGGGCGACGATGATTATGTCGTTGTACATATCAAGGTGTCCTCCGTGCTCAAGGGTGAGGAATGTCGCCTAGAGTGCTAGGAAAGTACTGAGGCCGTCTGTGGCCCGGCATGCATCAATAGAATACCATCTTTCGAATTACGTGCTTCTTTCCTCGATGCTCTTAAGCCCTACTTCCGTAAGGACTATCAGGCTTACAGAATTTGTTGCATCGTGTTATAATGTTTTTTATAAAAGTGATGCTGTCCTCATAAATGCAGCACAGAAACAGGTGTCATTTCATTGTCGCGATTTGTTGATGCCGGCTGGCTACAATCAATGAATGACCTGAAACGCTGGTCACAACACGAGACATATTATGTTATTATAATATGCGTTTTCTTGACGTGTATGTGGTGATGACATGCGACTGGTTACTTAATGTCATGCGCAACGCGTTAACGAATCCTAACATTAAGCGATTTTAGTATAAGCGAATGCAGCAGTCTCGCTACTGTGCAACCCGCGGCATGCGCACATCTGAAATTGCAGCGGGCACTTGACGATTTGCGCCTTACAGGGGCAGCAGTGATTCTTTGCACGCGAGCGACATTACTTTCCGCACCGTTAAGGGCGTTGTCGCCAACTTGTTGCGTTACATTTGTATGAGTGTTGACCACCAAGGCCCGTGGCGCAGTTATGTGCGTGTGTTGTGCATTTGGTGGCTTGCAGGGGTGCCATGTTGCCAGCGTTTACTGAAGAGCGTGATGAAAAATGGGTGGGAGCCTCTCGTGCTGTTCGGCGCCGAGCCCCAGGCCCCACCGTAAGAAGGACAGTGCCGACCCTCCTCACTCCGAGGAGAGTGCCTCAAATCTGCAGCACATCAGTGAAAGGGAACCTGAAGGTCAGCATTTTGCACCCCTAGACCTGTTACATGCGAAAGCTATGTAGTAAAAGCGGTATCATAAGTATGACAACATAGTGGAAGAACTACATTGCAAGCTGGGTGGAAATGAGTGCATCCCATTATGGACAGAGCTCTAAATAATTAGAGATGTTTGCAGTAACGGTCAAGAAAGTTGCTGCCAAGTGCTTCAGATTGCTGGGAAATTTGAGGTGCATTTAGTTGTCATAGCAGCAGGGAGAGAAAGTCCAGTACATTAAAAGGATAGATGTTAGCTTAAATGCTTGTGTTCATAAGAAGCACTTGTTTCCAATTGTGTGTGCAATCGATTTCTTGAACTTGAAATGTTGTGCTTGAGGTGCGTGTGGCTCAACTTGGAGGCATCATGGATTGCTTGCTTCGTTCATATAATCTCTATTTGCCAGCTGTTCATTATGCCTGTAATGACAATGCCACAGCATTGTTGTGGGTGCTATAATGAGTCACTACTAGCGTAATCGGAGGAACTGCTACTGTGTGCATAGCACTAAACATTGCATCATGAAGTGTAGTAGTTAGTGGTAAAGATACTGGTGCGAAATGCAGGCTTGCTGGAACTAGACTGTTTGTATTAATTTATACATTTTAAGGGATCATTAGCATTAGAAAAATATTTGCATAGCTCTGCAGATTGTGCATTCCTGCCTTTTGAGACAGTTTGTACCCTCAAGCTGGTACTAACCTTGTACTGTGAAGTTTGGTTGTTTTAAAGTATCATAACATGTGGGAAAGCAGCTCATACTTAAAAAATAAAGTATTTTGTAACTTATATCCATACATATTTGTGTACTGTAGCTTAACAAAAGCATTTGGATGCTATGTTAATATTTATGGTGCTTGATTCTACACCAAATGTTTATAACAGTGACCTGTTCAGCTGTACCTTATTATGGTCCATTTCATATATATTTTTACACAGATGCAGTGTACAAGCTGGTTTCTTTCTTTTCGTTTCTTTTTTTTCTTTCAGATTTTGATCAGGACCCTTCAACACACCCAACAGCTGGCCCACTTTTTATGCAGAGATCAAAAAGTGATGTCAGAAGTATGAATGCCATTACTATTTTTTCAGTGACTGTTTTTGGTCATGTGTGTGTGTTGAACTGTGTAACCTTTTCTCTAATTCCTCATGCTTGTTTTTTCTAGATTGCAAGGAGAAGAGAAGAAGTCAAATTAACGTATGTATCCCCTGGTAACATTAGTGCTCAGTACTTCTACTAATTTGCTTGCTCAACATATGTCCTTAAAGGAAAGAAACAAATTATTACAGTGCTGTTTTTTAGAGTTTAGAATATCAGTTTGCTCTTTGCTGGAATTTCAGCAAAGAGGATGCTGGTACATTGGTTTCAAAATAGCCATTTTTTACATCATGTGACTTTGAAAAGAAAATATGCTGGAAAAAAAATTGCTGCTTCTAATAGCACTTTGGTTCATTCAGCTTTATAGATTTCTAAATAGCAAGTATGAGTCATGAACTTTTTATAGAAAAAATATTGTTGAAAGTTTTCGGCAGCTAATGATAGCAAGATTGTTGAGGATTGCCGTTAAAGGCCAACTGCAACAAAATGTTGGCCCACATAGAAAAGCCTAGTTTCAGATAGTGTAAATTTAGACCAGCCTCCGTGTTAAATCTTACATTTGAAATATGAACGGATGCGTTGCAAAAAGTTTGCAAAAGTAAGTAATACTGAAACTGGGAAAAAAAATGTCGCCATTATTGACCCCCGAAAGTGCTCGTGATTCTTAGCGTGCCTCCTCAGCATGACCCGAGGCTAGGCTTCGTCTGCAGCGTGCTGAAAAATCTTGGAGGCGAGGTACTGGGACTTCAGTCATACCGCTAACCACCAGGTGCTCGCGTTGTCTGGTTAGGTGCTGTTTAAAGGCTGCTAATAAGAAAATTAGACACTTGCCAGCTGGGCAGTTTTGCCATGATTACGTTAGTGTATACGCTACTCGCTTATTACCAATTTAACTTAAGTGAAGTTTCGCTGCAGTTGGCCTTTAATGTCTGCAGTTACAGCTGGTCTGGTAAATGAAAGTTGCAGAACGCTGACAGTATTTTTTCGCTGGTAATATTTAATGCGGCCCTCAGTATTTGTGAGGTGCAGTTTAGGAGCTTCCTCATGTTTTGTTAAATGCTGTATAAAAGAATGTCTTTCTTGGTCTCTGTATACCTTCTGTGGAACAATTTTTTGTATTCTGTGAACGTGGCCAGTATTGTACAATTTAACTGCTTTTTCATTGCTATTGTGTTTGGGTGCAGGTGCATTCTCTCGGACTACATTTTCTTTCTTTCTTTCTTTCTTTTTTTTTTGCCCACAAGGCACAGTCTGAGGGGTACCCCCTTTGAGGGCTCAGGACTCATTTAAATATTGGAATTCTTTAATGTGGTCTGATGTCATCGTATGTGGATGTTATTGGTGTCCATGGTGGTGCTTGTAATGGCAAACCTTTGTTCTCATGGTCATGACTTATTTCACACTGGAGACTGAAAATTACACCTAATGTTAGGCAAAATAGAAGCAAGTGAAGTGAGAGGCACTCGTGGGTGTTATTGCACGTTGCATATTAATAACAGTGCAGTGCAAGGACACTCATGTGCTGTGCATTGAGTGCAATTTTAAAGAACCTCTTGTGGTCAAAACTAATCTGGAGCCTTTCATAGCTCTATGCTGGTTTTTGGATGTTAAAATTTGATCGCTCACAAGGGTGGCGGATCGTGCTAGTTGGTTTTCCATACTGATAGGCTGAAAAAGAACTTGTCCTTATTTTTTTCTCGTCCTTCGAGCTTGTTTCGTGCTGCACCACTTGTTAGTTTATTACTCAGTCATTTATTGCATTATTGCAAGAAACTATAAAAACTAGTTCACTCTTTCCTTACCATGGGGAAAAATGGCCCTTTTTTAAGGTCTTCAGTAAAGATCGCTTATTGAAAACACCATCAGGCTTGCAGTAACATGGTATGTATATCAATAGAAACTTCATGAAATCTACTTTCCAAAAATATAAGTTTCAAAAACACATTTAGGGTGTAGTATGTAATATAATTTGTGAAATACGAACTTTACGGAGAAGTACCGTAAATGTTTACAATGTTTGAATTATTGACTGTTGGGCAGTTTAGTGCATCATATCGTGTCATTGAGCAGAATAAGGCTGGAAAGAAACAATGTTGTGCTGATAACGTAAAAATTATAAAAAAATATTCTGAAGTATACAAAAAAAACTTTGCTTCAAGTTCCTACTGCTGATAAATTTTAAATGTTCTAGCTCATAAGCGATGTATGCTTGTCTTATTTTTTTTTTCTAGTGGAAACCGTCTCTTTCCAGCAGGTGACACAAATATTGGACAAAACATCACAGTATGCTGGGATGCAGGCAGCACATCTACACTATATTTATTTATTTATTTATTTATTTATTTATTTATTTATTTATTTCAGAATTACTGCCAGCCTTCACAGAAGGCCTTAGGCAGGAGTGGGACATACGTAGTAAAAGAGCAAAAATGCATAACATAAAAAGAGCCGGCTTAACAATATGTGAATCAAGTGAAAGAATACATAATAGAAGAAGCAAGAACCAGCCTAACAAGATGTGAATCAAGGAAATAAGGGTATCGGACATGATCAGCCTGCTTGGGGAGTTGGCCTGTGGCCAAAAACAGTGGGGCAGCCGAACTGCACATTGGTACATTGTTCGTACAGTAAATGGGATAACAATGTTAAAAAACAAAAATAAGAGAATACATATATCTGAAACCAAATGCACAAAAATAATTAGCGCTATAGGATTACCACAGGTGAAAATGTTAAAAACGGCGATTCAATTTGATACAAGCACTCTAAAATCAGCCATGCCGCATTGTGGTAAAGAAATAAACAAAAAAAAAGTATAGTAGAAGTATATAAAAGAACATGGAGAAAATAAAAGCAGACATATTAAACAACATGGACGAAAAATGCTAAGCTTCACACGCAAGCCAATTAAAGATGGCATCTCGATTTTGATAAGACCTTCGACAGTCTGGCATTCCGCAGTATAGGCAGGTAGTGCATTCCACTCACTGGCTGTGAGTGGAATGCACTTCCACTCACTGGCAAAAGTGTTGGTTTTATAAGTCTATTCTTTAGCGCAATCCGCCGAATAACAGGTTCAATATATAGGCCATCGTTTATTCCCAGTTTTTTATGGCACAGAAGATGCATCTACTTGAGTCATTCATGAAAGCGTTGCAACTGTAAAGGATCTAACTTAGCTTTCTGTATGAAAGTAGTTGCCAAAGTGCGCGAACTGTATGAACTATATACGAATCTGACTGATTTTTCTTGGATATTTTCGAGTTTGTTAATATTAGTCTTAGTATAAGGGTTCTATACAACCGAAGCATATTCAAGTAGTGGCCTGATGAAGGTCTTGTAACGTAGAAGTTTTATCTCTTGAGTGGACTGCTCTAGGGTTCTGTAGAGACACTGTAAGTAAGATATATAATACTGCAAACATTAATACATCTGTCAGCCAGTACAAGAAATTATTCAGCCGTCAATAGGCAGAGCAAACTCTGCTAACAGCTGGCGAGTGTTGATGCTGGTTTTGCTGGTCTCCATCATCCAAATTAAAATTCCATAATCTCATATTATCCCCAGGCTTCCTGTTACTAGTAGCAGCCAAACAATCATTTGCGTGTGCAACAGAATTGCCTCACCGACGTCGTCCATGCGAGGGTCCAACTGCTGAACCACCATCTTTGTCATCACAAGGCGCGAACCTTTGTGTGCTTGTTAAACACGGCTGCCACGTGTCAAACTACTCAGAAAATGAAAGATTACTTCTTAGACTATGTTGTAGTCCTTAAGGGCACCAGGAGCCTTGAAATTAGGCGCAGTGCTCGCAAGTCGATCGTGGCCCACGTTCAACAGCCATGGTAAATAAAAAAAAAAATGCTGAGACATTTTATAGCTGTAAGTATCCACCCGACCTTCTTGTTGTATTTTATAATGGAACTCGTGCCATAGTTGGCACGCACGTGAATCGGTGAGGAACAGTTATCTCATTCCTTACTATATTCAGAAGGGCCCTTTTTTTAAGGCTTTATTATTGACTTCTATTGAATATATGATCATGGATATAAAATTTTATATATTGAAATAAATCTGAAAAACAATATTTCCAAATATATTTCCAAAGTACAGGAAATGCTTACAGTTTTACACTAAAAAAAATATATATATATATTTATGGATACATGGAGCATGAGCCAACGCACATGTTGGAATCGATGTGAGGCAAAGCTTTTGTGAAGTGATTAATAAAATGCTATAGATTTGTCCATTTCATTCCTTTGCCTTTTGCCTAATGGAAACGCTTATGCATGTGCTTTCGTGCACCTGTGCTATGCAATGCAACAAATTTCTTCATTTCTTGTTTATTTTAAATTTACTGGCCACTTCATGGCCAATCCTCGTTGTGGGTATGTGCCATTGTATGGAAATCATTATCACCATAATCAACATGCAGACATGCTCTCTGGCAGATCCCCTGATATGGGTATGTGCCATAGTTAGTATGTAAATCATAATCATTGACAGGACGTGGTGATAATTTCAAAGAGCTAGTTGGTGGCATGATTTGTACTGCCTGCTTCTTGGCCAGTCCCCCTCAGTGTAGGTATGTGCCATAGTAAGGAAATGATAATCATCATCAACATGTGGCAATAATCTCCAAGTGCTAGTTGGTGTTGGAATACGAGAAGTAGAAGTATACATGCGATTGTGGCCTAATGGTTAGAGCATCGGGGTTGGAGCATCGGTGCTCTGCGGGGCTGAGGTTCGAATCATGCCACTGGACGCTGCTGTTATTATTTTTCTAAGGGTAAAGAGGAATCTACTTGGTGAGAACCTGACCAGCAACCGACCGTCACACCAACTGACCCAGGTGAAACCATGGGATAGCAGGCAAAGAAAAAAGATTATTATGAAATATACAAAATGTTTCCACCTTTATTGCCCACAGTACATGAAAGTAAATATTCTAGCTTATCTGGAATGTGAGCAACAAGAAATATTTTCCGCCTAGTGGAAACTGATTCTTTTTGATAGGTGTCACAAATTTGGGCAAAACATCACACTCTGCTGGGCTCATGGTAGCAAATCTCCACGACATGCTGTACAGATGGTGTAAGACTTTAATATTTCCAACATCGCTACAACACCTTAATTGGCAGAAAAATCAGTGAGTCATCAAAAGGCAAAAAACAAAACTCGCTGCCAAACAGCTGATGGCATTGCAGGCTGGTTTTGCAGATTTATATTGTCCTAAATAAGCTCCTATGATCTGACACCATACTCGGACTCGCTGCTGCTTGTAGCATCCAAGCAATCATCTTAGGACGCATCAGAATTGCAAGGGCACCGTCATTCTTGTGAAGGCTCGGCGCTCGCCTGCCAGAGTGTGATTACTGGTTGCATACTTCTTCATGCTCGCTAAAGATTGCCTCTGTATGGTAGGAAATTAAACTACTCAGACAACAAAAGTCTACTCCTTAAACATTGTAGATTACGTAGCAGGTTCAGGAACCAGGGAGCTTTGAAATCGGACACAATGTTTTCGAGTTGCCTGTGACCCATGTTCAATGTTCGTGGTAAGCAGATAGTTACTGTAATTAAACAAAAGTGCAGTTCATTTTGTGTCACCATTATTTTTATTAGATATAACAATGTACCAAAGATACTCTTTGTTGCTGCACACTTGGTTTCTGTTGATGTTTGAGTTCTTGGGTTGATGTAGGCATCTCTAGTGAAAGGACCTATTTTGTTCAGACCAGTTTAGTTCAGAAAATCGTGTTTTGCTATCATTCCTTATGCTGAGCTGTTAATAAACACAAGTTAGCAAGTTGTTTGCCCTATTTAAACTAAAAAGGAATTGGATTTTGAAAAAACAAGCACTGTTTGTGCCTAAGGTCATTTATTGATTTGTCATTTTGAATATTGTATCTGTTAAAGGGGCACTGCAACACTTTTTGAGCGCAGTAAGAAAATGTTAGCGATCTGTAGATACTGCTGCCTTAAACATGTGAATCAAATACATACCTGCAAACATTTACAATTTTGTCATAAAATGCCAGACATCTAGAGCTTGTTTGTGATTGTGTTATTGACACCTATAAATTTAAGATTTTTTATTTGCCTCCAGTTTAGGGCAAAACTAACTTCAAAAGAGAACAGTTGCTCATAAATTTTTCAGAGCCTGATTTTTTGGACCCGCTCAATTACTTGTATTTGCCTGCAACAGCACTGCTCGCTCATCGTAATAATGTAAAATGGGAACTGAAATTTCAGCTGCTGTTACATGGATATTTAGTAAAATTCATAAACATTTGGGTTTGTGGCGCACAATTTTTACTGCAGTTATGTGCATTTGTACAGAGTCCTATAAAACAAAGTCTGAATTTTTAATAAACAGTCAACATCTTAAGTGAACAATTTTTAGTATCTTTTGCCAGATTTTAGCATCTTTTGGCTTCAACTATACTACAGGTATTCAAATTTTAAGGTTGGCAGGTTTGCATATATTCTGCTGCATGTAGCGAGCCCACAGCCTTGCATAGAAGAATGCTGCCTTTCTCCTGCAGCTTTTGAGGCTCCCTCTATTATGCCTTGCCTATGATATCAGAGACCTGGGACATCAGCTATGGTGCGGCAATTCATGAGTTACTCCACATGTTCACATTCCTCCAATTTTCTGGCAACTGGCCCATCCTGTCTCTGCTCCTTTGGCGCTCTCCTGCACCTTTTGTCAGATGCCTGCCTTTAAGGGTCACCATAAGTGTACCACCTAAAGAAGAAAAAGTAAGAAAGGAGCACTAAGCAGGGCATTGCTGTCATTGTTGCCTTAGTTGAGAGGAAACAAACAGGAAAATGTGAGAGTATACATTGTGCTCTTTATGTGTACATTATTATTAGATCTTTTTTAAAAATTGCTGAAAGAACACTTTTATTAAAAGGTATCGCACTCACTCCAGTGTGTTCTCAGTTTTATAGAAAAGGTGTTGCAGCGCCCCTAATGTTACTCAAAGTGAGCATGACAGCATACAACAGCACATATCTTTGATTTAGTGTTTGTTTCTTCTCTATGTTTTAACAGTGTAAAAGCCGAGTTAGTGCACTTGTTGCTAAATTCACCAAGGTAAAAGCACCGCGAAGGATGTTGTCCCTGGAAATAAATTTGGTTGTATCAAATGTCGTTATTTTTAAAGTTTGCCAGATGTATACTATCAGCTTTAAAAGTTACGAGGTGCAAAACATCCTGTGAATACCTCCGAAGTTCGAACATTCAACCTGAAATTAAGAGGTGCAGTCGGCACTAGTGTATGCGACCAGCACTACATTCCACTGTTTCACAGGTTGTATGCTGAAATTGTGCATTTTTTTTTGTTTATATATATATATATATCTGTGCCACGAATATATTCGGAGTCAATATTGCTTTGTAGCAAGCAGCCTGTACCTTCACCCAATTGTGTAAATTCATGTTACAGCTGCAGGAGAAGGCCCCTCTGAAGAAGTCCAACTCGTGCTCAACCATCTACTTGGATGACAGTACTGTAAGCCAGCCCAACTTGCGCTGCACCATCAAGTGTGTCACGCTGGCCATCTACTACCATATCCGTGATCGGGGTGGCCAGCAGCGCACCATTGACATCTTTGATGAACGGCTGCACCCACTGAGCAAGGAGCCTCCAGAGATGCGTGACCCTGACCACCGGACCATTTACCGCTTTGTGCGCACCCTCTTCAATGCAGCCCAGCTGAGTGCAGAGTGTGCCATCATCACACTCGTGTACCTCGAGCGTCTGCTCACCTATGCTGAGATGGACATTTCTCCCTGCAGCTGGCGGCGGGTTGTCCTCGGTGCTGTTCTGCTTGCCTCCAAGGTGACCTCCTCATTCTTTTTTCCATCTGCACTGGTGGGCTTGATATTGGTTTTCCCATTTCTTGTTGCTTATGCTCAGTGACAACCAGGAATTCAGTACAAGTTCCATCCAGAAAACTCCACTGCACCTGTTCTCTGTGCCTCCACACTCCAAAATGTTATCAAGGAACATGTTTTGAAAGTAGTTTGTCTCCACCGCGACATCACTGAAATGAGCGAACCTAATTGGCTAGTGCATCTATACAAGTTCTCTTTAAGTTGGAAAGTGCTGTTTTCCATTGTATTCTTAGGTTGTCACCCACTGTCGTGAGCATTATGGAACTTTCCCCAGGTTGTGAAGTTTGCTTTCCTGTGTATGTAGCTCATTTGCTCTGCTTATCACAGCAATGCAGCGAAAGACAAATACAAGATCCAAAATGCTCATGACAGTTTCACGAGTCAGGCACACATTTGCTGCTTCAAAACTTGGATGTCCTGTCATAGTTAGTGCTCCACCTTGTGAGAAAGCTGGCATAAATTGGTAGACACAGAAAAGTTTTGTTCCACCTTTTATGAATTTGGGTCAGTACTCCTTTAATAGTTAAGAAAGTTAAATATTATTTCACTATCAATAGAGAGCTCATCTGAACACATGGCCTGAATAAGTGACCACAGTGAAACACAGCATAGCCTCTGCCTGTTGCGTGCTGTACAGTGAAGTATGCCCATACCAAGAAGCCCAAGTATGTACCCTATGTGATATTGTAATGACATCTTCGGATGGTCGCTGTGATCCGCCAAATCTGATCGGACCAATTCCAGATGCACTCTGGGTCCAAGTAGGAGATATCTTGCGCCAACCAAACAGCTTGTTGCTTTATAAGGAGTGAAAGGGAAGGAACCGAAAGCTGAGTTGAACTTCCGGTAACGTGTTCAGTGCCGCCGCCAGTTGCGTTTAGATGCGAAACATAACGGTGACGGTGGCATAGTACATGGATGATAATTGTCTTTGGTTGATTATGACCGATGTAGGAAGTGAACAGAGGGACAGGAAAGAACGCTCTTTCCTATTCCTTCTCTCACTTTCTACGTCGGCCATCACGCTGCTAAGCAAAGATACTGCATTACCAAGATGCCCATTCTTCCACCTTTGTGATAATTGTCATCATCACCTGGTAAGTGATAACTTTGTAATAGTGGTTAGACAGTAAAAAACGGTCACCGAAAAAGGATAATGTGCATGTGTCAATGTATTCATTAGTTTATAACCTGTTTTGTTGTAACAATGTTTGGCGTTAATGCTTACTGGTATTTGCTTGGAAGAGCATCGTTCACAAGTTTATATTTCAGAGTCTGTAGGCTTGTGCTATGTGCAGCGTCTGTTGCGCCGAATTCGCAGTGCACATACTATGTCTCATTGTATGCCTTCTTGTTTAATTGTTTTTTGTTTGATCACCATTGTGATTTTCAGTAGCCATGTACAGTACACTTTTGATCACCCGTTCAAACAGGAAGAGCTTTGTTGCTATTGCCGCAAACATTTTAGAAAATGCAGGTATATTTTTTTTCGTGGCGCCAAGGCAAATGGCTTTCAAAGCACACCTGTAGATTTAGAGGCCAGTGAAATAGCGAAGGACAAAGAGTTGCAGTTGAAAGTACTTGCCCTTCCACTTTGCCTCGTGTATTGTTTACGACTTTTGAGAGATGTTAGTTGCAAGCACTTGCTTTTAACCGTGCGTTTGAGAGCTGGCTACAGAGGCACTACACCTTGCTGACAGAGGAAGAGCCCCAGCTAAACCACACTGGCCGCACCAATCATGCATTGCTAGGTGCATACATGGTCGGGTGCATGGAAAGGTCACTCCTTATAAATCCACCTTGTGACTTTTATGGAGGTGTTGCATTCAAATGGCAGTGCACGGTAATGAGAAGAGGTCATTGCTGAGGAATAAAGTGACTAGGTACCAAGTGATGTCCGTGCAGATCGTGACAATGAGTGAGTATTCGTCACAAAATGAGGTCTTGAATGATGTTCAATGATGTAAAGGCTTAATAACTAGTAGGTGGGAAGGTACAAGGGATCTTATTGATGTTTCTCATGGTGTATTAACATTTTGGGAAACATTAAAACATTTTTGGACCTTTCACTTTCTGTGTATCAGTATAGATTCAAGTGAATGTCGTAATGCATGCCAGTTCTTGAGCTAGAAAGTCTTTGCATGCTTCATTAAAGCTTTGTCAGCTATCTGTACTGGTCTAAAATGACTATTTTGAGCATCCAGTGCTACACCTTTGTTGTTTTTTGACCGAAACAGTCACTTTTGTGACTTAACTGAACGAACTAAACACAAGTCCTGTTACTGTATAGTATTCACATGTAAAAGCTACACTTTTTTCCTTTAACTTCAGGTCTGAAGTTCTCTGGTGTGTCCCATGCATGAGTAAAAAGTAGAGGTGGGCAAATATCAACTTTTCAAATACGAATAGTAAGTATAGAATATTAAATTGAATAACCAATAGTCAAATGCAGATGCATATGCTTACAGCAGGAATATATTTATTTCGATATGATTAGGTACCATGCTTGTACTGACTAGTGCAAAAAATGACATCCGGAACAAAGGATCAGTTTTATACACAAATTACTAACTTAAAAAAAAAAAAGGAATAGCTTTTCAACAACTTCAGAGCCTACTTGCAAACAAGCTTACCAACAAAGAATGGCTGCTGTATAACTAGCTTTACAACCATATAAGTGAACAGTTGCTAAAAAAATCTGAAGTTGTGGGGAAAAAAAAAGTAAGCTGCTGAATTACTTGTGTGCTGTAAAATTAAAAGGGCCCATTGGAAGAAAACATCACAGGTTGTAGTGTAAAAGATAAAACTGCTGCAAGACAGCGCCAATAATACTGCCAACCTCTCCTTTAATTGCATATTAATGAAAAAACACTGCTACATGATTAGACTGCCAAAAACACTAAATCACAGTCTACAAGCAAGAATTATAGGCTGTCATGTAGGCTTCTGCCACAAAACTAAACATAAAGCTTGCGTTACCCATTTTGTTTCTGCATTGCTTTGAAAACTTTTGTTGTCACTTTCTATAATTTGTGAGACTTTGTTTAGCTGACAGAGAACAGTAACCTGACTTTAACATACAGTTGTTGCAAAATGTTTGTTAGTTTCAAATATTCAAGAATGCCAAATAGTTCCTTCTTGAATACGAATATGAATATAGTTAGTGTGTTGTATTCGATTTTTATTTGAAACTTTAAATATTCATCCACCCCTGGTAAATAAATGTATACTGGTATCTGTTTTGAAAAAATTATCTTCTTGCTACTGTATGCAATAATTTTGAGAAACCTTTATTTTAGTTTAATTTGTTATCACATTCATCATCGTTGGCACGTAATTAAAGAGCTGAAGCATTTGGTGTCTGGTCAACCGGCAGTGCTCTGTTCAAAGGTGAAGCTGTCTTCTCATGTGTCATTTTAACTTGGGACTTTGTACCATGCAAAAGGTTGGAGTGAAAAAGTTACTGGAGTTTTCACACTAAATTTGAACAGAGTGTTACAATAGTGCTTGCATACGTTTCAGCTGGCAAGTGAGTGACGAAAACCCACTTCAAATATGTACATAGGAAGCATGGAATATCTCTGTGCTTGGTGTGTACCGGCACACACACTCAGGGTAGTCGCAGCTGCGGGAACTGCCCATGGAAAGCAGCACAAGTTGCACGAATGCATAAATGCAGGGTAAAAGTGCGATATTTTCAGCCAGGCTGAAAAAATTTTGTGACAGTGCTGATGCTTAGCCTATAAGGCTCCGTTTACTAGACTATGAACTGTAGAATTGATAAACAGACTTGTAGAGACCGCCCGTCACTCCGCTGTTGCCTCACTGTGGGGATCATTGCCTCTTGCTCTTTATTGGAACTGAGGTGGCTGTCCGACAGGGGTGCCACCACTGCTACTCGGCAAACCTGCTTTTACTTTCGAATAAAGCTAGTCGACTCTCTGTTCTCAACCTGTGAAAACGTGTATTACTTGCCTCCGCTAAACCGAGCTCAGAACAAGTGGTGACCCAGGACATTAATGTCTTTTTTTTTTTTTCGAACACTATCCATGGACGGCGCTGCTCCTGCTCCTGCTGACAGAGACAACGCTATGATCACGTCTCCTGTCGTTGCTGCAGAGCTTCAGCTTCCCAGCTTTTGGCCCAAGAATCCTCGAGTTCGGTTTATGCAAATAGAGGCCCGTTTTCAACACCAGCGCATCACTTCAGAGACAGCCTTGTACCTGCAAGTCGTCGCCACGCTACCCTCTGACATCGCCGATGTCATAGACGACTTGCTAGCGGGTATGCCGTCGACCACAGCATACGACGGCCTGAAACGCACAATCCTGCAGCGCCTCAAGCCATTGAAACAAAGTAGGCTCCAATAGCTTCTCTCTGAGGTACTTGGCGACCAACAGCCACAACTCCTGCACCGGTGTTTCACTTGCTGGGTGGCCACTCTGCAAACCAGAGCCAGTTTCCAATTTTGCGCGAGCTGTTCTTGCGGCGCCTTCTCCAGTCCACACGCATGGTGCTGGCAGGTTGGAACGAGACAAGTCTCGATCGGCTAACTGTGCTCGCCGACCGCATATGCGAATGCTCGTCTGTGGCACAGCTGCCTGTCGCCACTGTGAGAGTCTCAGAGCCAGCAGAACGACTCTCGCGCCTGGAGGAAACATTCAACCACCTTACCAGTGCACTGGACAAGCTGACGACTGATGACAACATTGGCGACCAACTTCAGCGTAACCATTCCGCCTTCACAATCTTGCACCGCACTTAGAGACTCGCCGCAGCAGTTGTGCTGGTACCACCGTCGCTTTCGTGAACAAGCAAGTCGCTGCACCCAGTCCTGTTCATGGATGGGAAATGCACGGGCCAGTCGTTAATGGCAGCATGCGACATTGGCCTTCGTGCGAGCCTCCTTGTCAACACTGGAACCGAGCTGTCTATCGTTCCCGTCGTGGCCGCAGATCACCAACGCGGCAAGTCGTCTGGGCTCCGGTCAATAACGCTAGACATTGGCGCTTGCACAGATGGGTGTTTGTGATCACCTATGTCAGCTTTGCCATACTGGGAGCGGATTTCCTCAGCCATTTCAACCTAGATGCGAGTGCTTGCGATCAGCACCTAAAGGATAACATCACATCCCTTGACATACTTGGTCTGCAGTCCAACCTCACCTCACCTGGCATCCGTACGTTTCGGTCGGTTTCAACGTACGACAAGGTGCTTGCTGAGTACCCGCAACTCACGAAGACCCAAAACGATGCGCTGATACATCATATCACCACCACCGGTCCAGCTCAGGGTGTCTACCAACCGGGAATTCTCAGGGATTTTGAGTAGTCTGGGAAAAACTCAGGGAAAACTTGGGCAATTTGTGCCTCTATCAGGGAAAATTAGCTGTAACTTTATTGAAAGGGTCGAAAGTCGCCGTAATGATGGCTCAAGTAACAGACAGGAATTGCAATGAATCGTCTTTGATTGTCTGTCATCAGCTGGATGAGTTGCCAGTGTACAGTCAATGACCGACTTTCCGGATTCCCAATAATTTGGACGGCTTCGCGGCACAACCACGTACTCCATAGAGTCAATGTATGAGAACGTCTGACATTTCGGACGCAAGAACCCTTTGCCGTCCGATTTTCCGGATTTTTTGCCATGACCGCAGGTCTGAAACCTCATTAATCAAAGCCACCACCGCTGCCGTTTTGATTGCCTCGCTAACTTGAACCGGCGCTCTCGCATGCAGATCTGCTGGCAGCCGTAGCCACCACTGCGGCACCGCTAGGCCTAGCTGCTTCGACGTTTGCTATGAAGCTTCTTGCCGTTGGGTGCTGTGTTTTTTTATTGAAAGAATTCGCTTCTATCAGCAATGGCACGGACTCCGCCTTTGTGGTCCTCGTAATTGGCTTAGAAGCTTAAAAATCACGGTGCGTTGCATAATGCCAGTTCCTGAAAGTCAGCTTCGTCCCCGTACAGAAATGTTACTTGGTGAAGCATACACAAAAGTATTGCAGTGAAGCATAACAAGCATGGGAAGGGGCTATTGCCACGGGATACAGTATGTATTCCTTAATTATATACGCGTTCACCCAGTATTTCCTTTCACAGTACAAGCACCGACAGGCCTTCAGAGCGTTTTCGAATGTGCCTGTGGCGGTTTGAGCCCTTAAGGGCAGTAAACGACATCCATTTGTCCTTTTCCAACTGGCCGATTTTTCAGACAGTGGCCCCTAGGGAGTTCGAAAAATAGGACGTGGACTGTGCAACTGACCAAGAAGTTGCTTTGAATAGTCCATAGGGCGAACGAGTGGCGGAAGGAGGCCAAGAACAGAAAGGACTTGTGTATTGAGGAATCAACGGGAAAGGAAGCGTGCTGCCGCTGTTTTGAAAGAGCTTGAGCCAAAAAAACAGTGTTGACTGATGCCGAGATGCAGGTGTCCCCCATCGAAACCAAAATAAACTCTAAAGCAGTGAAACGCAACCCTGAGGCGTCGTGCGCGAGCTGAAAGTATGTCAGGACAGTTTAGGTTGACTTACGAGCTGTTGAGAGAGAATCTCAATTGTGACAAAGTTCGGGCCTCATACCACTGAGCTTGCTATCAGTTGATAGAAATAGCTCATATTCGAAAATATTTGCTTCTGTATGCATCTCCTTTTTATTCGTATTTGAGAATGTCAGACTCGATTTGTAATTTTTTTGAAGACATTTTATTTGCTGTGCATTTTACTAACCCCTCCCTTCTATTCTCTTTTTGAATAATATAAACACTACTCCTTGGTATTCAAATTGGATTAAGTCGTTTTCTTTAAATTTGGAAATGTCAGCTTGGTAGACACCCTGTCACCTGTGGCCACGCACTCATGGAGGCTCGCAGGACAGAGGTTGGAAGTTGCCCGCCGTGAGTTCAAACACATGCTTCAGCTCGGCATTAATCGTCCTTCCTCCAGCAATTAATTGGTCTTCACCTCTCCATCTGGTTCCAAAGCAGTACAGTGGTGAATGGCGGCCTTGTGGTGATTACCGAGCTTTGGATGCCGTCACTGCTCCGGATGATTATCCCCTTTCCCCATACATGACTTTGGCACTCGTCTGGCAGGAACCAAAATATACAGCAAAATTGATTTGATGAGCGCGTACTACCAAATTCCTATCAAACCCAGCGACATTTCGAAGACTGCAATCACTGCTCCATTTGGCCTATTTGAGTTTGTCCATATGCATTACGGTTTTAAGAATGCTGCGCGCCAACTTTTCAAAGGTTCATGGACGAGGTTATGCGTGGACTCCTGTTCATTTTCGTCAACCTCAACGACATTCCCGTTGCAATTCGCACAGATGAAGAGCACAAAGAGCGCCTTCACTTTCTATTTCAGTGACTCGATGAACATGGCCTGGTCCTAAAGCCCCAGAAATGCATTTTCGGAGCTGAAGCCCTGGATTTTCTCGGCCGTCGCATTGCACCCCAAGGCATCAAGCCACTGGAATCACGGGTGCAGGCAATTGAGGACTTCCCCTCACCAACCTCTTTCCAAAAGTTTCGTGAGTTTCTGGGGCTCATAAATTTTCACAGGCACTTCATACCATCCTGCGTGCAAGTTCCTCAGCCACCTATCGACCTGTTGCGTCGCAACTCCAGACAAATGCTTACCTTCAACTGGTCCTCGGAGCATGAACGCTCCTTCCAGGAAGCCAATAAGCGGTTGGCAACTGCACTGTTGCTGATTCATCCACTGCCCGATGTGCCAACTCGCCTTATGGTAGGCGCACTGTGCCGACTGCAGCAGTGGGTGCAGTACTGCACCAGCACAATGGCACAGACTGGAAGCCGCTGGGCTTCTTCTCAAAGCATCTCAAACCTACAGGAGCTCGCTGCAGCTCCTTAGACAGGGAGAGTTGGCGATCTATTGCGCTGCCAAGCATTTAATTTTTTTTGTGTGTGTTTTTTTCTTGAAGGCTGTTGCTTTTACGTTCTGACCGACCACAAGCCGTTAACCTTCGTTTTCAAGAACAACAGTTCCTCATGCTCAGAACGTGAGCATTGGCAACTTTCCTTTATCTCCGAATTTTCTACTGACATCTGCCGTATTTCTGGGACCGAAAATCAGGCAGCTGACACACTGTTGTAGATCGGTGCTGTGCCTGCTGGCCCTGTGGATTTCCAAGCTCTAGCCTCCACCCAGTAAAACGACCCTGAGCTGTGCCAATTATGTGAAAAAGGATCATCACTCCAGCTTGCAGAGGTGCCGCTTCCCTACACAACAACATTGGTCACATGCGACACATCACAGGCAGTTCCTCGCCCATTCGTGCCCCATCAGTTTAGGTGGCCAATATTTGATTCAGTGCATGGGCTAAGCCATCCCGGCACCAGAGCAATACCGAGGCTTATGACAGACTGCTTCGTCTGGCCAGGGATCTACAAAAATGTTTGAAGCTGGGCAAGAAGCTGCAAAAGCTGTCAAGCCGTAGAAGTGACCCGGCACACGTGTTCAGCGGTGCAGCTGTTTTGACCATCAGAAAGTCTTTTAGATTACGTGAATTTAGACTTGGTGGAGCTTCTTCTGCCCTGCCACAGTTTCAGGTAGCTCCTCACGTGTGTCAACCGGTACTCAAGGTGGCCTGAGGCGACACCTCTAAAGACATCACGGCCGAAACGGTGGCAGAAGCATTTGTTGCTACATGGGTGTCGTGGTATGGTTGCCCTTTGCCCATAACTGCTGACAGAGGCCGACAAGTCCAAAGCTCACTTTTTTATGCCCTGGCGAGCCTGCTCAGCATGCACTTTCATAACGCCCTGGCTTAGCACCAGCAGAGAAACGGTATGGTCAAGCGTCTCCACCGATAACTGAAGGTGTCATTGACCACCATGCTCGACAGACAGCACTGCATGGAAAGGCCACCTCTAGTACTACTGGGGCTGCGAACAACAATCAAGGATGACCTCGGAGTCAGCGCAGCGGAGGTGCTTTATGGGTAATCAATCCGCGTTCCCAGCCAGTTTTTCGGCACCCAGCAAGGCATTCTGCCAGCAGTCGTGCAGCACTTAGGCTGCATTCCTGGCTCGAGCAGCTTCGACCTACACCCCCACGTATCGCCCGGGAGCAGCCTGTGTTTAGTTTTCGGACAATGGACACAACCGCGCACGTCTTTATGCAGCATGTCTCTATCAATCCACCATTGACTCCTTACTATCTAGGCCCTTTTCGTGTGGTTTCGCATTCAGAGAAAACCTTGAAGATTGACGTTTGCAGCAAAGAAGAGGCAGTGTTGTGCGATCTCATGAAACCAGCCTATCTAGAACATTAACTCTTCATCCCTTCTGCCATTAAAACGCTAAGCCCCCGGAATTCTAGAGAGGGAAGTCCTTGTAGCAACCGTCTGTCACTCCACCGTGCCTCGCCGTGGTAGTCATTGCCCTTTGCTCTTTCTTGGAACAGAGGTGGCTGTCCAACAGGGGTGCCACCACTGCCACTTGGCAAACCTGCTTTTTACTCTTGAATAAAGCCAGTCAACTCTCCATTCTGAACCTGTCAAAATGTGTATTACTTGCCTCCACTAAACCAAGCTCCCAACAGACTAAACAGAAGCGCGATACGCCTCAATGCACTGCGCCAACACTGTGTAGTTGCAGATGATGGGGTGCATGCTTTGAAAAAAGGTGCAGCTAATGTGGTGATAATTAAAAAAAAATAGTGTTTTCCCATATATTTAGAGCTCAATTTACGGTTGTGGTCCCTACATGGGTGCGGGATTTTACTGGCAGAAATATGCAGCTTCTTTGAAAGGCGACAGCAGTGCACTCTGCCACTCAGATAAGCACACTTCGTGTGCTCTTCACTTCCTAGAGTGATAGCAGCTCATGTTCTGACGTGCTTCCAATCCTGAGGTTGCTAGAGACATGGCTAAAGTTCAAACAAGTGTTAGGAGTAGACTGCATTTGTATGTGCAGGTGTATGTATGTGTGCGTGCATAAGGAATGATGAAGCTTTGATGACATTTGATTCTCTTAACTTCATGAAATATCTGTTTATTTTTATTTATTTCAATGCCTTCAAGGCCCCAGCAGGACGTTACAGAAGGGAGTGGGAAAAAAAAGTGTTTTAGTCATAATACAGCAAAAAGAAAATATTATGAAAAACAGCAAAAAAGCACAAGTTTACGCAAAACGCAAGAACACAACAGGTAACGAGGCAGATTATTCAAATACATTGTTTTGCGCAGCGGATTTAAACAAACAAATGTCAGAAATATTGGCAACAGAGGTGGGCAGATGGCTCCAATCACACGCCATCTTTGGTATAAATGAGTAGGAATACGCATTCGTCTGGCAATATGGAATGCGTACCTTATCGCGATGATCTGTGCGAAGCGATATGAATGATGGCTCAGAAAGAAGATCACTTTTTAGTTGGTGATTATGGTAATAAATCTTGTGAAAAAGTAGCAATTGGGACAGCTTTCGATGAAGGGAAAGACTAGGAAGGTTCAAAGTTCTTTTCATTGTAGTTATGCTAGCAGTGCGAGTGAAGTTAGACAATATAAAACGGGCGCTGCAATTCCGTGCCGCTTCTAATTAAATAGTAAGGGTTTCGAGGCCCGGGTTCCTTACCAAGTTTGTGTATTCTAATTTAGGTCGCACTAGGATTTTGTAAAATAGTAGGTTTAATGAATATAGAGTCATAGAAAAGTTACGGTGCAAGTAACCAAGCATGCGATTAGCATTGTTAACAGTACAATAGACGTGAAGTTGCCATGAAAGATTATCAGTTATATGAACCCCTAAATATTTTTACGTTGTTACTTGTTCAAGTATACAGCCTGAAATATGGTACACACTAGGATTCACATTAGCAGACCTGTGTGAAACTCGCATAAATTTACATTTGTTAGAATTCAGTTTCATCAGCCAAGTGTTACGTCAACTAGATACCTTTAAGTCGCATTGTAGTATGGACGGGTCTGAAATGGAAGAGATTACTCGGTAAATAACGCAGTCATCTGCAAAAAGTCTGATTGTGGAGTTGATAGAGTTTGGTAGATCATTAATATATATTAGGAACAATAGCGGCCCCAGCACCGAACCTTGAGGCACGCCTGAGGTAACAGAACATGGTGAAGAATCAGCGCTATTAGCAGTGATGAATTTAGTTCTGTTATGCAAAAAACTCGATCCATGAAAGAATATCAGGGTCAACTTTCAGTTTGCTGAGGTTTAAACAAAGTAGTTGGTGGTTAACAAGATCAAATGCTTTCCGGAAATCTAAGAATATGCAATCTGTGAATAATCCCTTGTCTAATGCGTCAAATAAGTCATGGGTTAAGGAAATGAGCTGCATCTCACACGAAAATAATCATGGAGTTTCATATTGGCATAACTAGAGGTAAATCTGGCGCTGCGATCGTTCAACCATCACAGGAATGATGGGAAGTACAGGCTTCGGATTGGCATTCTGTTCACTGGTGAATTAGTCTACAAGTATTTTTTGGCAGTTTTGGTTTCGCTCCAAGCTTAATTGCTATAACCTGCAGTGGGACAGTGCAACGCAAAGCTCTCTGCCTTTGTTATGTTGTTCGAAGTGGCGATAGAGCGCTAGGCCAGCGGCTGGGACGATGTTTGTGTCGCGGTGTGGTGTCGAAGCCCTGATGAGAAAGTGACGGCATCACAAACGTTGAAAGAACATGTATTGACCATTTGGACCTTGGTTTATTAAGTGTGTTAGGTTGGCGCCGTAGCGTTATGGGCTTTATGAAACTTCAGAATAGGAAAAAGAAGGCACTACTGATACAAGACATATACAGTTGTACTTCTAGTGGCTTGACAATCAAATCTTATTAAGGGCTTTATTATGCATTGCTCATTTATGTGCTCATTGAAATGCGTATTTTAGGACTTTAAGAACACAAACTTACTTGTGGTAGGAAAGGTTGCTGCCTCGTGGCTGTAGTCTAGTGTTGCAAAATATGTAAGTGCAAAGCCACGCCATAACACTTCAGAAGCGGTACGTCAATATAAAATATGATGAAGCATACTCGTAGGAGGCCACAAGCGTCCTAGCTAGCGCTGCAGCAGATGTGCTTAAAAGTACTTGACGTTCAGCAATCGTGACAGCCGACGCAGCCTTTCGAAAGAGCGAGATAGTTCGCAAGTGCCTGTCGTCTGCGAGAAAAGTCTTGCGTTTGCAGCGAGCAGGCATTGTAGCAGATGACATTTGTGGCATTCCTTTCAAGGGCGCAACACTTTCTCACAAAAAAAATTTTATTCCTATGAACACTTGATGAGTATTTTTATATAAGTACATGCACGGTTTTTATTGCTGTTGTAAAAATAAATAAATAATTATTCTCTGACGTTAAATCGGGAACA
The DNA here is from genome assembly GCF_050947875.1 of Dermacentor variabilis. Taxonomy (NCBI): domain Eukaryota; kingdom Metazoa; phylum Arthropoda; class Arachnida; order Ixodida; family Ixodidae; genus Dermacentor; species Dermacentor variabilis. Next base: position 289,049,406 of record NC_134568.1, read on the forward strand.
GAATCGAAGAATGCATACCTTGGTGTCCCCTGGTGATAAACCATAGTGAACAGTGCTTCCATCTCAGTCATACAAAGTTTATCTAACGTGTTGTATGTTATATAACATACTGCAGAAATAAAATTATATTTTACGCAATAATATTTGAGTATAGCTTCGTTTAGTGCGCCACAAGCAAACGCCACTAGTCTAAAAATTGAAGTCAATCCGAAGCCTGTACTTCCCATCATTCCCATGTAGGTTGGGGCAATGCTTATGAGAGCCCCCGTAGAAACTAGCGCCACATTTCCCTCTAGGGTATTTATTTAGAAACTCTATGAAAATAATATACGGAAACTATGCTGATGAGAAAAAAGAAACAACTGATTGTCAAGAAATTTAATCAAATTACAATATATGATATGTTCAAACATTTTACATGGGATACTTGTTAACGATATCGGTCTGTAGTTGGTGATGCAATCAGTATCACCAGACTTCAATATTGGTACAACCTTGCCCACTTTCCAGTCCCTGGGCAACTGTGCCGAGTCGAACGACTGCATAAACAGTTCATGCAAGTGAATGGAAGAATAAATACTTGTGTTTCTTAAAAATTTTGAGCTGATGTCGTCAATTCCTGAAGATGAAACCTTTAGATTACTAATTAAACTTTGTACAATTTAGTCCTGCATGATTCTGCTATTACATCATCAAAATGCCATATAAAAATTTTAAATAGTATGGGTGTAAGCATCTAGCTATACACCAGTGTTATCTGAAGCTTCAGCCATGGCCTTAAAGAAGTACTTGATTTGACAAAAAGGAGTGCTACTGTTTACCATTCCAAGCCAATTGTGGTGTGTGTTTGCTATCTAAATGTGTTATTGTAGGAGTACTACACTGATTGGAATCGCAGCATTAATTTTACTTCCTGCGTGAGGTATGTGATTGTGAAATTATCCTAAGTTGTCTTTTTCTTGCTTTTAAAGCTTCTTCTGCATGCTCAGATTGCCGCTGTGTGTAAAACTGCACTTCAATCGGTGTTCACTACAGTGGGCACTTGAGTTGAAGTGTTGTGCTTGTTCTATGTGCATTGTGCTCTGTTCTGCCTGAATTTGGTGCTGGTAAATCAAGTTTCACTATACTTGTAACAAGCGATCCCAGCTTTCTCATTTGGTTGCCATACTGTGCTGCATTTGGGGAGCTGTGTTTTATTACAGAAAACACCTATGGTTACTCTGTGACAAGAAACAATGTCCCACAATGTGCTCTGCGCCAGTTTTGGGACAGCCACAGCAGTAGCTAAATTTGATAGACGTGTTCAGGTGCCGCTAGGTTGCAGTAAGATTGTTGCACAATCAAGCGTGCTTATATTGAGCATGGATATTGCAAATTGTCTCCATTGAACAATGTAAATATTCCTTGGGGAATCAAACATAAAAATATGTGGGTGTTGTGTACCAATACTAAACTTCTGTTGTCACATTTGATGTATTAACTACTTACAGTGTCATGCTCTTCATAAAATGAGTTTTCATTGTGCTTCCAATGCTTTATCATTGCTTTGATATAGTGCAGTCAGTTTGCAGAGCATGGGATTGCTTGAAAGACATCCCATGGATTGCCTGCATGGCCTATTGTTCCAAAGAATAGAGTACCACTTTCAGCTGTGCAATGAATTGTAACTGCTGGCAGCCCTAGTCAGAAAATAATGTAAAGTCATGTCCAGAGCACTTTGTTGCTGTGTTGACACCATGTTTAGAGTTCAGCAGTGGCAGCCATAGGTGTACCACACTTTGTGCTCCATCAGCAGTTTTCATGAGAGAGATGTCAAAGCTATACATAATGAGGCTGTGACAGCTGTGTTACGCTGCTTTGGAGTATAGTACTGGCACTGAAGCATTTACTCTAGAACCCTTCAGCCATAAAATATATGTTCATAGAAGTGATGCTTGAAAATGCTAGCATGCTCTTTGCACTGTGTGAATTGTAATTAATCAGGGCTTCCTGTTTCTGCACGTTGCATATTAAAGTGGAGTAACACCTAAGAAATACTAGTTGGTTTCAGTCTAAAAACTTGGTCAACATGCACCTTTGAACACATACAGGGGCAGATTTATGGGTCAGTCCAAGGAGTGGGAAAGGGGTGGTAGGAACTTTTTGTTTTTGTTGCTTTTTGTATATGTGCATACATATAGCACTCATACAGGGTGCCACGTTAAGGTTACCCAAGCTTTTAAAAATAAAATATAGAATATGTGAGGATGCAACCACTGGTATTCTGTCAGCAGTGACGTACCTTACCAGGAGGATCTTAATCATTGAATTATCAATTATTTAAATTTAAATTAATCCAATTAACAAAGTTTTGAATGACTGAATTTAGGATGTAAATTTCAATAGAAAAGTACTAATTTTATAACACCCGGTTCAGTTGTTTTCAGTGTGCTATGCCTCAGGTAATTATTTTTTCTGCATTATAAAGAAAATGTGCAAAATATGACAATAGCTGCATGATTACGTGTCCGCGTGCCATGACAACAGCAGTCCCAGGCTTTATGCAGAAGAATTAACTCTGCTCAATGTCGTCCTCTTCGGTGCTGCTGTGCACTGCATTGGCTTCACGTTTAACGCGGAAAAGGCAGTTTGCAGTGACGAATGCCAATACCCATGCCTCGCCACTTTCATGTGGCCGCTGAGCCAGGCATTTAGCAGAGTTATTTCTTCCGAGTAACGTGACTGGGAGCACTGGTGTTGTGGCGCGCGGATGCGCAATCATATGGCTATTTTCATATTTCGTGTTTTCTTTATAATGCAGAAAAAATAATTACGCGAGGCATGGCGTACTGAAAGCAACTGAATTGGGTGTTTTAAAACACAATTATTACTTTTCTGTCAAACTTTGCTCAGTAATTAGTTTGTTAATTGAACTATCAATAATTAGCTGAAATAAGAAAAGTCCTCCTGGTGTGGTACATACTGCTGACAGGAATCCATTGGTTGCATCCACGTATATTCTGTATTTTATTTTTAAGATCTTGGGTAACGTTAGCTGGGACACCTTGTGTATATCCTATCAATGCTGAATAGCTTTACCATGTATTGGGAACCTATATTTAATTAGTATATATATGCATGTTACTAAAACTTGATTTTTTCCTACCACCCTTAGAAACCCTAAAGACCAAGGATTTCCTCCAATACACTGCAGTTCTTTTATTATTCATCAATTAGCTTGTGTCTTATACCAAGTTCGTGCAGAAGTACACAATGTTAGAATAATTGAACCTGGGATTGTTTATACATGGTACGACAATGACAAACATATGCAAATAACACTAAAAGTTAGACAACATGCAAATATATGAGTGATTGAATAGAAAGTTTATGTTAAAAAAGACACCACAAATATTTGAGAAACATTACTCGCCTCGCCATTTATGAAAACCTGCAGCAGTCACCCAAAATGTTATTGTAATTCTGACTGAAGTGTGCTCTGACACAATGGCAGAGTGCCAGTGGAAGACTGATGAGAACAGCACATTTTGATAAGGCATGACTAAGTATATGTTTCATCTAAAGTGAAAGAAAATTCACTACAATCAAAAAAGGGCCAGAGAATTAAACCATCTTGCATACCACCACCTACATAGCACTTATTGGAGGCATGCAGCCACACGGACTTCAGTCAGTCATTATGAGTACATGTCTTGGGTGAAGTTTGTGAAAAGAAAAGGCTCCTTAGCTGAGGCAGTGTGAAGTCATAGGTGCCCTGGTCTGTTGCCATGGGGCACCACATTTGAAGACCGGAGCCTCATCTCTCATGAGGTGAGGGCCACATCTCCATCATCTCTGTTCGTGGCTCGTCTGCTTTCTTGGTCCTCTTTGGTCACTACTCCGCTGAAGATTGGAACAATGCCTTATTCCCCTCTCACTTGTGTTACTTTCTCGTGGGTGGTATTTCGTTGTTCAGGCATTTCTGCACCTTCTTCAACAAGATGGGTCATAGCATGCAACAGTTTAAACTGCATACCGCCTCCAAAGATTTATTTTTGACATACTGTGTGTCCCAGCGTTTCCCCAGCAGAAGCGGCTCGGGTCAACACTGCAGGCCCCGTTGGGCATCGGTGCTTCTTTGTCTCCTCTGCATCCTTGGGGGCCTTTGATTATGGGTTCAGGAAAAATGGTTGGGGACACAGAGAATACAAGTGTGAGTGAAAAAGTGGCTGAAGATAGATTTTTTTATGGCGCGAGCTGGGTGGGTCTTGTGTATGTGTCAGGGGACCGGGAAACTGAGATGAGCGAATGCTTTCAACCCAAAACAGCTATAACTTCCTTGTGAAGCAGCTGATTTCATTTTGTATTTTCCTTGGCATCTCTCAGTGTCAAAGGATAGTGGAGGTGCAGTTTTACTGAATGTGTCCTTACGTGGCTCTAGCTCTGATGGTAACACTGAGTCATGGGGTGCACGAGTGTGTGCTAAGGAAATTCATGGGATGCAGGATGGTGTGGCTATGGTTGCAGCTGTTGTAACCACATGCCCAGCTGCACAGCTCTGGTGGCACAGCTCCGGCCCTAAGCAAAGTTTGCTTATCTGGTGTTGCTGGACTGCCCACAAGAAGCATAGTGGCAAATACAGACATAAAAATAACAAATTGATATTGTAGAGGTCAATTCCTTACTTTCCATCTGAGAAGACAACTGTCATCTGGTTTTACAGTTTCATTTTTGGCGAAAAATAAAAAAAAACAAGAATACTTTGCAACTCACTGGAAAATTAAGTGTTGTTGTTTTTTTCTCTTCTGTTAGAGGAATAACTGGATTGGTGGTGCCTCCCCACCTTAAATCTGCCAATGAACATCTATCACTTTATTTCTTAAAACTACACTGAAAGCGTTGTAAGTTCCAAATCCACAGCAGTTTCTTAAAAGTTTTCATGCAGCTGCACATGGCGGTGCATTTCTCTTGAGGGAATGTGGTGGTGCCTTTGTTGCTTGCTTCATGACATATTCACTCTCCTTCACATATTTCTTTCAGAGCTTTAACTTTGCCTCATCTTGCCTTGATCTCAAAATTCTAGAGGCAAAGCATGTTGTTTTTAATATTTCTGGCCAATACCTGAGCTGCTCCAAGGCGATTCATACATTTAACAATGGGACAACCTCAGAACTTGCAAGATGTTAAAAAGAAACAAAGAAATAAAGAAAACTTTTTCTGGGACATAGCTACATGGTAGCATAATACGATGAGCTATTTTGTCATAATGAATGTATCTGTGTTACTTGGAACGGGAAAGTTGCCATCCCTGTGATTGTGGCACAATGCCATCAAACAAAACTTGTACATGTTTTTCAGAAATAGAACATCATGGTTGACATTCAACTACAGTTTTCTTTCCTAGGGGCCTGTAGCATCATGCTATAGTCATATTGATGGCAACTTTCTTTTCCATGAATCTATTTTTACTTTGTGGATTTCAACAGAATTCATAAATGGCTTAAGTAGAACTTTTCTTTGGCATCATCCTTTTTGCAGTCTATACTGTTATCTCTGCAGCTGCACCAACTGTTTTAGTTATTCCTAGACTGTCAAAAATGTTGATCTGAAAAATCAAGAGACTGTTTCCAAGTCTGGCTTTATCATTGATGAACATGAAGGAGCCTTGAAACATGTTTTTTTAACAGGTCCTCTGAATAAGTAGCCAAATAACCAAAGATTTCCAAACTTCAGCTTACCAAATCGAAGAAGTTATCTTAAATGAGGGTCCACTGTAATACTTGCTACAGGGCTGTACAAGAATCGTAAAGTTTTGCTGAAGGTAGACTTACTGGTTAAAATTTTGGTGCAAGAGCAAGAGGGCATTTGATGCTTTAAAAGTGCTGCTCATAAAAAAGCATGTTGTGTTAAAGCTGGCTTGAGTCAATTTCTGATTGCAGGTTGGTGCAGGTAGTTAAGTCACTTCTCTGCTACTGCTAGGTAGGTGATGGAGTTTGAAGCTGTAAAGTCCACTTTCATAAGCTTGCAATGTTTTATGAAGTATGTACTTATACAGGAAACCATTGTACTTAACTGTTTGCTTGGAAGCATTGTGCAATGAGTAAATAACTTTAGAAGTTTGCCTCTCTGCTCAGAGGCAAGAGTCATGACTAGGGAACAGTGAAATTTAACAAAACTGCTAACAGGAAATTGTACACTGAATTACAACCACATCAGTTTCTCTGTGCTCTGTAGCCATGATGTGATAGCAGACGTGTGCAGCTGTAGGACAACATTTTTGTAGCTGTTGTGTGGCTACACAACAATCTAGTCACTTTGCATTTGGTTTTTGAATATTGTTGGTGTAGTCCAAATACACTAGACAATGTTATTGTGTGCAGGTGTGGGATGACCAGGCTGTTTGGAATGTTGACTACTGCCAGATCCTTAAAGAGATCACAGTGGAGGACATGAACGAGCTTGAGCGCCAGTTTCTGGAGCTGCTTCAATTCAACATCAATGTGCCGGCTAGTGTCTATGCCAAGTACTACTTTGACCTCAGAACTCTGGCTGATCACAATGAACTGGCTTTCCCTTCAGAGCCACTCAGTAAAGAACGGGCACAAAAACTTGAGGTAAGCTTGCCATTGACAAGTACGCTGTCCTGCAAGAGTATAATGGCTACTGGCTTTGTAACTAGAGCTTGCCAGCTTCAGTACCTTGTAACTGTGGTAGCTTGCACTCACTTGCAGTGGGTGATGATGTATCTTGTGCGCTGGTGAACTATAACAGAGCACAAGTCGTCGTGGTGGCTTAAGTAATATGACATTCTGCTCCTGAGCGTGAGACCGGGGGGAGTTCAATTCCCGGCCACAGCACTTACATTCCAATGAGAGGGTGGAAAAGGAACACTCATGTAGTTAGATTTATTAAACATTTGAGGTCAATACAACCTGGAGCTCTGTACTGCAGTGCCGAGGTGTTGCGTTGGGATGTTAAACCAAATCAGTAATTAACTGACATGTGCAGCACTGACCTACAGTAGCTGGCAAGCTGTGACAACAAAATTGGTGCCATTAGCACTTGTGCACCAGACTGCGCAGTGTGTATGTAATAAGGACACAACAGCAGGTGCTTATTTGTTGCATGGAGTGGCAGAGCTTGTGTCATACTCATAAGAATATACCTACATCAAAGAGAATAAACTGGCGTGAATTTAGGCCTTTCTTCATGCATCACTGCAATAGGTATACCAACGTCCAACGTGAGGAATAACACTGCAGTTCAAGACATCACATGTCACGACCTCAACAGCGGCAGAACTAACGGCTCTGTGTCGTGCACTGGAATTAATTGATTCTGAAAGACCTAGAAAATGGGCTGTGTTCTCTGACTCAAAACCGGCATTACAGTGCATGCAATTAGTTTTCCGACGCGAATGTCATGAACAGCTGACACGAAATCGTGAAACTTCACCATCACGTCCAACAAAAAGGTCATGAGGTTGTCTTTCAATGGGTACCTGGCCATTGTGGAATCAGTGGCAATGATTCCGCTGATAACGCTGCTTGCACGTCACATCAAGAAGAGCACAACGTTCCAGTTCTGGTTTCGAGGACAGACGCCACAAGGCAGCTTCGACACCTGGCACGCAGTCTCACTGACCGAGTGGAACTCGCCAAACTTAAGACTTACACGACTGCATCGATTAAACCCCTCACTGCAACTTCGACCTCCATTCGGACTTCCTCAACGTGAAGCTACGCTTCTCTGTCGCCTTTGGTTAGGAGTTGCCTTCACCAAGGCATACTCTACGTTAATTGGCCGACAGTGCAGCATGCGAGGTCTGCGGCACAAAAGAAAATATTGACCAACTGCTGTACCATTGTCCACTATATGCCCCAGAAAGACAAGAACTTGCTAACGCTCTGCAAAAACTGGACAACCGGCCGCTTTCCGTGCAGGTGCTGCTGGAACAGTGCCCCCATCGCTTGTCGGCCCATAAAGCGGTGAAGGCACTTTTGTGCTTCTTGAGGACGACGGGCTTGTATGAACGTCTGTGACTATTAGTGCAATTACTATTAGACCACACGCGTCAGCGAACTCGCTGCTAATTTCCTTCTTCCCTTCAGAAGCGAGTTCATGTAAACACGGTCATGTCAGGCTCGATCAGCTCGATTGCTGACTCGACCCACTGGTGTCGGGTTCATGTAAACGTAGCCTTTGTTGTGCTAGTTGTGCAGTGGTTGGTGTATTCACTCATGAATGACACCGGCAGAGTAGACAAAATACTCAAAACACACGAAATGTTGCGTTTTCATTATAGTTTGCAGCAGTTCGGGTCACAGAACGCAGAGCCTACTCACCACGCTATAGTGGCTGGCCACGCCGCAAAGGAAAACACATTAAGAACAGGGTGGCTAGCGTTACTGTCAGCACTGCTATGTTTAGCATTCTTAATGAGGTGTATGTCTTTTGCATCAAATATATTGAATAATATTGAATGGAAGGAGTGTTAATTATAATAGATATGAGCATAATTAGAAATTACATTCTTGTACTTGCACAAAAATGAAACATCACTTTATGCGCCTCTGGCGGCTACATTTAAAAGCTCGTTATTGGCCGCGTGACACAACCACAACTTCCTTGAGGTTGAACTCCCCTAGGAAATTCTCACGCTCCCTTATCCTAAAGGAGTTCATGGGTGCCCATGTGACACGGGTATAAAAGTGGTTTAGAGCAAGAAAACTTGTCACAAACCTCAAATGTCACTGTGCAGTACCATTGATGTAATTGGCTGATGCCCATGATTTTTCTGCCTTACTGCGAGTTTGGTTTGTTTCTCTGGAAATATTTCACAAAAGTTAGCAGTCTCAATTTTATTTTTGAATGTGTTTCACTTTTTTGTCAATAAAAAACAACTAGCATTATCCATGCCACCACAGAATGTGATGCAACAGGGAGCTTTCTTGAACTATTGAAGTAGCATCACCAGTGTTGTCATTTTCTGATATGCCTGCTCTGAGTATGGATGACCTGTACACTGTTTCAGAGTTGTGAACTATCAGTCTCACTTGAATATGCTTTCGTTTAGTGTCTTCAAATTGTACTGATGATCAGTATCTTATCTGTAGGATGCTGGGTAATTTATTTTAAGCAAACATTTTAAAATTGTTTCAAGAATATGTTGGACAGTTTTTAGCTTTGCACCCAGATTTCATAGCGTTCTCTCTCTTTTAAATCGCTAAGGTGGATACTCAAGTGACTTGGAACAATTGGAACAATTAGAACAGACATTGACTTGAGGATTACCAGTGTACTGCTTGAAACTGACACCCAGTTTATAGTATTATAGCTGATTTATGTAGAAATGAGTTTTACATGTTTGCATTTAGGACAGATTCCCAAAGACCCATTATTATGTATGAACAGAAACAGATTATATATATATATATATATATATATATATATATATATATATATATAATTTTGCTCAATTTTAGTTTTGCACTGACTTCTTCTTGCATCAAAGCTTGGCGTTTTGACGCGACAGCGTTAAGGAGCTCATGTCGCAGAAATGCCGGTGTCGTCGTCGGCATTAGCCGTGATTGAAAAAATCCTGGAAGGCAATTCGTGAATAAAAACAACTTGCAAGATGGGCTGGGTGGGAATTGAACCAGGGTCTCCGGAGTGTTAGACGGAGACGCTACCACTCGGCCATGAGTTCGATGGTTCAAAGCGGGACAAAAGCGCCTCTAGTGAATGCGGTGTTGCCTTAGAAACGTGCCGTAGAAAGTTATACTGCGGTGTATATCGGTAATTATGAGTACGTAAATGACAGAAGTCACAGTTAAACGAGTAGTGAAGTGCGTTTCCGCTACATTTCTTCTGCGCTTGGCGCACACGCAAAGCCATCTTGCGGCAAACACAGAAGACCCCCTCCTCGTAATGTACGGCGCTGCCCCGACAGGTGGCGCGCCACTCGCCCGCTTCTCCCCTTCGTCTCATTTGAGCGCATTGGGGCCTTGCGGGGTCCGGTGTGAGGATGCCCCAAAGTTGTGCTGTGGACTTAGAAGTGTTGTATATGAAAACTATGTCTTTGTGTGACTCAAGAGCATACCGAGCAAATGAGTAGGCGGTGCGAACGGGGTGCGATAACGCTATTGCGTTCCACTCTTGAAGGCGAAGCTGAAGCGTCCAGCAATTAATTTTTTTTCTCAGCAGCTGTTTTATTCGCATGGAAAACTTGCTGGTTCCCTTCACTGAATACCATATATTTCACATAAGCGCTGCACTTTTTTAAGGATAAATTTAGGCTCTTAATTTTTTTGGTGTGACCCATCACAAGTAAAAAGTAAATAAATTTTATCTCCTTTCGAAAGCCTTGAGAAGCCTATATTTCCGCTTTACTTGCTGTCCTGTTTGATGTCGCTGACACGTAACCACGGCGCTGTAGTAGTCAGAATCTGGTAAACCACAAGCTCACTGTTCTCTGTCATTGCACTGCACTTTAGGTTGCGCAATGAAAAATACTACTGGGGTTGTCCTACAAAAAACATGTCCACGTACCTATCAGAAGATTACCAACTGTGCCTACAACCGAAGATAAAACCCACATGCATCCATGTATACCATATGGTACTGTGTTGATACCATTGAGCAACCATGGCTGATGAGGTGCATGTAGGGAAAAGCACGAATAATTTTTTTTCTTCAATATTTAGGCCTAAATTTAGGGGTGCAGCCTCTTACACGAATGCGACCCTTACACAAGAATATACGGCATTTCTACAAAAGTGTACTGCTTCTTTTAGAACTGTCTGGAATAATTTGCCAGTGAAGTGTGTTGTGGCCTCGATGAACTTCTATAGTTGCAAACAATGTACCTAGAGCGGGGTAGAGGCAATGCTGTTACATGGTGCTGATCATACAACTTAGTGTAACAAAACAATAAATGTTATGCCACACATTGCCAAGTAGCCACGAGTTAAACTCACTAAAGAGTGTAATTGTTACTGTACGCAGAGTATGCTCGGCCTGTATAAGCTTGCCCCATTTGTAAGCAGCATACATAGAGTAGGGTTGTGGTGGTGCCATCATGATGCAGGTGCAAGCAGTGATAGTACTGTCAACTTCGTGTGAAGTTGACAGTACTCCAAGTATTGTGCAAGACACTGCCAAGAAGCCAGAAATGAGTTTACCAGTATATTGCTGTGTAAAGAATATAATAAGGTGGATATTTTCCAGTTTTCACTTGAAATCGAGCGTTGCTTTTCTTGTAATTTTTTTCCTGTGTTTTTCAAGTGCTTGCGACCAAGGCTATTTTAGCAATCACATCTGTACTTTAATGTATGCCAATTCATTCTATGCTTACTCTGTAATGACATCTGACGGAGCTCCAGAATCTTGCAGTTATGACGTTTCTTAAGTACCATATTCCTCTAAAATACCAGTGTTGCTGTTCTTTCTTCTAATGACCCTGTTAACACAGCACTGAAGTCTACTACTACTACTACACACACACACACACACGCATGTATGCATGTATGCATGCATGCATGCAGCAAAAATACTCTGACAACTTTAAAGAGAAATAAGGTGTGTAATTGGGTAAACCAAACACCTTTGATTAGCCTAACCATGACTTCTTATATAATAGGAAAACTGGAAGTGTAAGAAAGACATATCTAAGACTTGTAAAATGTTATGGTAGGATGTTTGTTTGTTACCAAGAAATAATGTTGGTGTTTTATGAGGTGAGATGAATTGGAAGAGATATAAGAACAAAAGTTTTCACTTTTCTGGTTTTCCATCTCCTCAAAAACAGGAACTACACACATGTACACACACACGAAAAATTATTTTTACAGCTACAGACTATGTATTCCTGAATTACACCTTGAATAAAAAAAATTGTCAAATAGCGCACACCTGAACAGATACAGCAGGTACAGTGTTAAACTTGTGTGATTTTATGTCTCCTACGCAGATTTTTAAAGTTCCACTAAAACAGGACAAGTGCATGCACCATCCTGTTCGTCACTCCCTAAGCTCAGGAGTTAATTTCTCGACAGAATGACATGCATCTGCAAAACCTAATTCTCGAAGCTGACTACCAACTTGGCACAATGTATACGTCAGCACTTACTGACGAGTTTAATGTGTTACGGAAGTATATGCTCAAATTGAGCTATGTTGTGTGCCTTTTCAGCATGGCACGGGCTCAGCTTGTAACCAGCACATTTGGCAGTGACATTTGGCACTGTCAAATACTGATCATTTCTCATAAATTCAGTGTATGCACTTTGGTGTTTTCAGTCATGACCAGAAATACTCAGTGCTACCTTTTAACCCCCCCCCCCTCTTTTTTTTTTAATGACGTAACACACTTACGTTCTCATCCCCAAGTATGTCACTGAATGGACATGTAAAGGAGTGGTTTTTGTTTGTTGCTTTGCACACTCTGCCTTCTGCCATGAAGAGCTTGCCTACATTGCTTATTTGCAGGCCATGTCAAGGGTGTGCGAAGACAAGCTGGGTGAACTCCATAGGAACGGCTTTAAAAAGTGGTCCAGCCTGGACAATGTGAACAATGTCTCTGTTCGCCGGAGCACAGCCATTCTGTCCTGATGATACTGTCGTCCGTATTTGCTTCCCTTTGTCAAGTCCTTGCCAAACACAACCTAATGTTGAGTATTTTTTATACATGTTATTTTCTTTCTCGTGATGGTGCTGAAATTGAACTAATTGAGTCATAAAAGCGCAAAACTGTTATACCTAGTTATGGATATGTTTGAAGAAGCCTGTTTGTTTAAAACCTAAAGAATTGAGTCATATTGGCTGTTAGTTTTACACAATTTGGAAACATGTTTTTGTTTGTTTATTTTGCTGTTACATTCGTTGCATATACACTCGTTGCTATACTTTGTGTGTTTCATTCCGCACATTTACTGGGACAGAAGGCACAATCCATAACTTTAGACTTTCTTTTAATCAGGCCTTGGAATGAATGTACACAAGGGACTTTGTTTACCATGTTATGTCAATAAAATTTCATTTACAAAGCACTTTATGCAAGTTCTTTTACTGAATGGTAATACTTGTACAAATTTATGATAATAAACGTGTAAATTCTCGCTTGAACAATGTGTCCAGTGCATCATTTGTTTAAAAATAAGGCAGCACTAGTTGATAGTGTATTGCATTGCAGGTAGGCACTTTATTAGTGGATGGCATTGAGCCGTGCTCGCTAAAGCATAGCAGAAATGTGCACCCTTTTCTACTCTGGACTACTATAGTGTATATATTAGTGAAACAATCAGAGCAAGGAAACAAGTTATAATAATGTAAATGTAAGGTTGCACCGACTCTTGCAAAGAATAAGACTACCAGTTGAGGTGATAATTACATTCACATGTGGTATCTTAGTAGTCCATAAAAGCACCTTTGGTTATTCATTAAATCCTTAAGGCAATTTAGTTTCAGACAGACAACAAGCTTTATTTGATCCTGGAGAGCTACTGGCAGGGCCCCTTATGGGACGCTGTTGTAAACGCTGCCTGCACCCACGTAGAGGACAGGAAGCCGTGACGCTCCACCCTTTCCTGGGCCCGCTGGATAGCCTGGGCATGCTTTCAGAGGAGTGTGCTTCTGATGATCTCCTCACATTCGGCTACGCTGGAGAGAAGGTCATTAGGCAACGCTGGACATCGCCAGAGCATGTGAGCCATAGAGAAAAAGGTTTCACTACAGTCGGGACAACCGGGGTCCACATCCAAGTATATCCTACTGAGGAAGCCCCACGGCAGGAAAAATCCCGTCTGCAACATTCTAAGAGTAGCTGACTGACCTCTACTGAGCTTCAGGTGAGGCAGAAGATAAATTCTGCCAAGTTGGTAATATTTAGTAATTTCATTAAATGTGAGAAGTGGATCATTCTGCTGAATCCCTTCCGAAGCCTCCAGACCGTCGCGGCGCGTGAATTTTCGCGTACGGTCGTGGGCCAGCTCATTGAGGTTTGGGAAGCCCTCGAGAATGTTCACCCTCATGTGTGTGGGGAACCACACAATATAATGAAAATTGGGGCAAGCCCTTTTCTATAGAATAGAGGTCGCCTCTCAAGCGACGTTACCCAATTCAAAAGCTCTGATTGAATCTCTCGAGTCTGTGTAAATGTGGAAATGCTCTGGGTCACACAAGGCCAGCGCAACCGCGATTTGCTCTGCTATACCCGGGGTGGCTGCCATTACCGAGATGGAGGAGCGCAGCACCCCCCGCCTGTTTATAACTGACAACACGAACATTCTCCTGTTCCCATACTGCGTCGCATCGACAAAGACTGAGGAATCTATGTCATCCCCAACTTTCTTCAAGATTGCTCGTACGCGGGCTTTACGTCTACCCTTGTTATGCTGTGGATGTACACTTCACGGGAAGGGCCTCACCAAGTAGGTCGCCCTGGTTTTCCATGTCAGCATTATCCGTCGGTCCTCCCTTTATCCTAGGAGCCATGCCAACCTTGTCAAGGATTCGCCTGCCAGCCTTAGTTGATGATAGCCTAACCACCTGGGCCTCTATGATCTCGTCTATGTTATTGTGCATCCCGAGTTGATCTAGCCTGTCGGAGCTTGTGGCAGTGGGCACGCCTAGCATTCTCTTGATGCTCTTGTGCATGAGGGTGTTTAACTTGGTCTTTTCAGTTTTGGTCCATACTAGAGCTGACGCCGCACAGTTAATATGGCTCATGCGAAACGCATGGTACATCCGAAGGAGGTTGTCCTCACCGAACTCCTTTTTATTTAGTTTCAGCACATCTTTTTTCAGACTCGTAAGAAGCGTACAGCTGCAGAACGGAATAAGAATTTTCTATTCTTCCGTGAGCTTTATCAAGTTTGCGGAATATGCATTCCATGTGAGAACTCTACAGAAACATCGGAACATCAACTCTTACATGTCTGGCATAATCAGAAAGCACCTATCTAGGTGAGAAATATGCCTGTGTTTTACACCTTTGAAAACCAAAAAATAAAAAAGGAATGCACTACTAAACGACATACTGATACCGAGAGCAAACACTTGGCCATCTATTTTCCAACTCGTTTAACTAAAACGCTTCACACATATTACTCAAAACTTGCAGCACAGGTCTAATCAGGAGGGATTCAAGATTTATGAGACGCATCTTAAATACGCATCATTGCATTATCTTGGCATGCAAGATTGTGCACACCGCGACTGAAGAGGCTATAGGCTTGCATCGTGGGTCTATTTTTTTAACATACCTGCACAAGTATAAAGTAAGGAAGACTGAAAAGTTCAGTGCGGGGACTTAATTATAATGTAAAATATTTACCCCTTACGACACGAACACCTGCCAAGTTTTACTATTTTATCGTAATATGCCCACTTTTTAGAGCTTGCTTATAATTGTTGTATTGACACAAATACTTTCACAATTTTTCAACCTGCTCCTAGTTCAGGGCACTAATGATTTCAATTGGTGCAACGCGATTTCTACAGAACAATGATACAGCCTTTAACAGATTTTCGTAGCCTGATTTTTCGGACTTGCTCCATTATTCAGACCTAACTGTAGCATCACCAATCCGCCTTGTGTACAATGGTGACAAACTTCAGCCACTATTGCCTGAATGTTTCATAAATGTTTCATGAATGAACTTCACAAACACTTTGGCTGTCGCAGAGCATTCTTGCTTAGACTATTGTATTCGTGTGGGGTCTCTTCAGACCAAGGAACAACACAGTAGTGCAAACAATCACAAGGGCATTTATTTCACCTTTCATGCACCAATGCCACCCAGCTGAACTACTACTGATGGAACATGGTGATGGATGGTGACGGATCAAGGAAGTCTGACTTACCGCAACAGGATATTGAGCTAGTGTGCTCGCACCATGCCAGACACCAATGCCTAATTGCATGTACAGGCGCGAATGTGGGTGCGTTCGAACGGATGTGTTCATCCATTCTGCTGTCCTGTTCCAAAGGCCAGAGTAATACCGCCGTTAGGTGACGTTAGCAGTACAACACTCACGCCATCTCTCGTACCACTGTGCAACTACACCGACCACTGCCATGGCATAGCTACGCAAGGAAGCCGGATTACAGGAGGTGCAAGAGCCATGTGGCAGAAAATGGGAGGGGGCCACATCTATATGGGCAGAGCGCGAGCCATTTTGATCTATTAGGGAGGGCTAATGGCCGATTTCGAAAAACAACAGATTGGAATAGTTTTACGTTATACCGGCCTTAGTCCGTACACAAAGTCTTTGCGAAAGTGCTTGCCGCAAACATGTGCGTTGGAGTTCGATTCCAGGCCTTCAGAGCTTTTTCGGACATGCCTGTGGTGATTTGAGCCCTTCAGGGCAGTAAAAGATGTGCATTAATATTTTCGAACAGCCACATTTTCGGATGTTTCGTGGCCCCTAGGGAGTCAGAAAAATCGGACGTTGACTGTACAACTGTCCAAGAGGATGCTTCAAATGGTCCATGTGGCAAACGCGCAGTGGAAGGAGGACAAGAACACAAAGGACAAAGGCATGAATGGGAAAGGAAGCGTGCCGCCGCTTCTTTGAAGGTGCTTGAGCCCAAAAAACAGTATTGGCATATGCGGATATGCAGGTGTCTCTCATGCAAACCAAAATACTCTTTAAAGCAGCCAAATGCAACACTGATGCGTGATGCGCAGGCTGAGAGTATGCCAGGATAGTTGAGGTTGACTTCCCAGCTGTTTCAAGAGAATCTCACTTGTGACAAAGTTCGGGCCTCATCCCAATGAGCTTGCAATCAGTTGATAGAAACAGCTCATATTCGAAAATATTTGCTTCTGTATGCATATTCTTTTTTATTCGTATTTGAGAATGTTCAACTCTATTTGCAATGGGCATTACCATATCTTTTGGAGATATTTTATTCGCTGTGCATTTTACTAACCCCTCCCTTCCGTTTTTATTTTGGAATAAAATAAACACTACTCCTTACTATTTAAGCTGTATTTAGTGGTTCATTATTTATAGAGAGGGACAGTATCAGGCGACATGGTGTCAGACTTGTCTTGACTTAAAAGTTCTGTGTCACTTAGGGAATTTTGCAAAGGCACTTGGGGAAAACCTGGAAAACTCAGGTAATTTGGAAATGTCAACTTGGTAGACACCCTGTATAATGCACTTTGCACTAATTTCACAGCAAACATTCTAGTTCATTGCAGCTTACCTTAAGTGGCGTTAGTACCAATCGCTTCCATATGATGCCCTCCACTTGCATGTTGCAACTACTAGTGCAAATGGCATACCCTAAAAAATTTACACCCTATGGGGCATATCTTGTCTCTAAACAAAAATCATGTCTTACATCCGTTTCCCGAAGACTTGGCACACTCTACTTTCCAGTCAAGAATGCTATGTCACGCTGATAATGTGCATGCTGTTTATGACATGGAAGTACTGGGTGCATAGTACAGTCAGCAGTGCTGGAAAGATGGTTACTTCTCATTGGCAAGCACATTTCTGCGCTTTCCTTAGAGCAGGGCTGCACAACTAAAGATGACCAAGTGCCAAAATCAGCGTCTCTGGAAGCCACACGAATGGAAGACCAGCACGTCTTCTAATGTCATTTCAGCAGTTGAAAGCTGAAGGCAGCTCTGCCTCCAAAATTGTCAAAAGGAATGTCTGCTCACAGATTTTCCATGAGTGATACAAATTTCAAGGCATTGCCAGCTATGTTTCCGTACTTGTTCCCGAATGATATTCCTAAAAACTGAAGTTGTTGCTCCTGCTCCATGCTGCTCTTTAGCTCTGGCATACACTGCAGGTTGATGTACTATAGCTGCACTGTGTCGTCTACCGGTGTCCCTGAAGAAAAGCTGCAAAACAGGTGGTAGCCGTTTCTCATCTTCAAGTAACTTGAAATACTGCTGAAGTTCTGGCAAAAATGCTCCCAACATATCTGAGGAGGCATTGTGCTTTTTTCTCTATGTGCATGAATGTTTATCTTCAAAATTAAAAACTTACGTGATGCTAGAATTACTGAGAAAAGCACCATTCCCATTTCAGTTTTTAAGTGCAATATGAGCTGAAAGAATTTAGGCTTTTATTGCTAGAATGAATGAGACATTATGTTTGCATCCAAATAATGATAGTTTGAGTCAGGCTAGCAGCATGTCAAGCTCTTTTAAAACAAGTAGATGAAGAGTGGCACGTATCGGCTTAGTACAAAGCCTTGAATGACATTGTTGGTGCTAGTGTTACTAGGTCCGAAAAACTTCCGACGCTTACTCTTGGTACACTACTGTGTGACCAAATATTTGGGAAGGTTGAAAAGGCAAAAATACACCAAGCAAAGAAATCTGTTTGTCAGTCCTACCACTTGCAATCTTTCAGTTGAAACACATTGGGAAAGTGCACGTTTGATTCAGTTATGACCGCTGCAAGAATAATGCAGATTCAGCATTGTTCAGTGGTCATATGCCCACCTTATGTTTCCAGCAAAAGATGCCATGCTCCCATTTTTTCATGTGCTTGATATCACCAATGTTTATTGCAAAATTGTTCTTATCATACATGACCACACACCGTCTGTAGCGCCAATACACCATATGTCTGAACTCGGCGAGACTGCTAAAATCCACTTGGAGCTACTAGCAGCCCACAGGGTGTACGTCGTGATGTCCGGCCTTAGAGCACAGAGAGGTTGTCTTTCACACAAAATTCAGTAGCTGGGTGGTTAAGCTTGATGCAGCTTGAAGCAGCAAATTGAGAGGAAAATTCATGTTTCATTCAGACCATGATTATAAAGATAATGCAAGGTTTTTTTTTTCAATTACGCTCAGAATGTGCATGCATGCAGGTGTGTCATATTCATAAAGATACAGTAAGGAAAGAGCTTAAATTATGCACTAGATTTTGTGCATTTTTCTTTTATGAGCACTAGCCCTAAGAAGCTTATACAAGAAAAAAAGGTTTAAAATGAGGTCCATTTTTTTTCCAGCATGTCCAAGCAGCAGATTAGTCACATCAGTACTTTTTGCAAGATAACAGAATGCAGCAAGTATGCATTGGAATACACAAATTTTCTGTGTTATACAGGTAGCATAAGCCATTTGCTTGGTGCTAAAGGAATCTTGGTGGTAGTATTGATGCAACATAGTTTGTCTTTAGCCCACAACTAGTGGCAAATTTGCTTGTGCATAGATAGTGTGCTAACAAACCTTTACACATAGTAGGAAGTTCCCAATCGAATTGATGGGCTCCCATGCACATTTCGGTAAAAAGACTTGCTGGTGACCACATAACACTGCAATGTGATGACATACATTGGTCTGCATACCAGGGAACATGAAACATGATTAAGGGAAACCAGTCTGTGCAGCGATGCAGTGAAGGTGGTGCTTGACTACAAGTCTTCTCCATTGAGGTTGCAACTAAGGAACATATGAAAGAGCTAAAGCTAGGACTTGGTACAGCACTTTGCATTTGCATTTAGAGCTTAACCTTTGTTGTAATGACTGCTGCCAGTAGTTAATTTAAATGGCAGCAGTTTTATCATGGGGCTTATGGCATCTGTCCAGACAACCTGCAGTGGCATTTTTTTTTACATGAGAAAGGGGGAAATTACCAATTTTACACCTAGCTCTTATGTCACCTGGATACAAAACAGAGACAAGTTTAATGTAGTGTTTACTTTAACCTATACTTAATGAAGCATATTATCCAAAACTGCCAAAGGCTGATGTTCTGAGAGACCAACACTGGGTTCTCAGCTGGTTTTCCAGTGCCAACATTCTCACTTCTATTATGCGAAGTTTTCAAGATGGCTAATGGTACCCGAGGGAAAAACAGTGATGTTTCATTGGATACCATCACAAATTGGTATCCCACGAAACGACACAGGTAATGCTCTTGAGAATTCAGCACACAAATTTGACTTCGCTGACATCTTACACTAAATTTGATGCCCAGCTGCTTATATACCGCCACCTACAATGCTCACACACAGATAAACATGTCTCCATGGGGGTCATGCCCTAAACCGATCTCTGGCCATTCTGCAATTAACCTGCTGTGAAAAGTACCTATAACTCTGGTTACGCATCAGGTGCATTATTGTACCAGGTGCACGACATATTTGAGAACATGGCTTCGAATTGGCTGAGGCAGTGAGAGAGAGAGATAATTTAACTGAAAGAAGGCAGAGAGGTCGGCCTGAGCTAAGGTGCTCTAGCCTGCTACTCTGCACAGGGGGAGGGAGAACGGGGACATAAAGATGTGATGAGGGATGATGATGACATAGCAAGAAGGATGCGCAAAGGTGAAAGCAAGTTCAGCACACATTCTCATTCTGTCAAGGTGCTTAAAGGGATCCTGAAATGATTTTGACGATTTTCTACAAACGTACTGAGTCGTTAGAGTAGGTCCTTCTGATCATTAATTGACACATCCAAGTGCTCCGCGTAAAGCGTGTAATTTATTATAAGGCTTTAAAAATGCACATCGCTGCCGATCGCAGCACACTGCTCGGCGGAATTTTAAGCCGCCCCTACCCATAGACCGAAATCACACATAAGTCAGTGGGGCGAGCTATCCGATTGGCTGACCAGGGCGCGTGATTTATAAATTTTCCAACTTTATGGTAAACAAATGATGTTCGTAATAGTTGGAATGTTAGTTAATTTGTTTTTATAACAAGAACGTAACATAAAGAGAATGCACAAGAACAATTTTTCAGTACACTTAAGCACTTCCAGCACACAGCAAGTGTCGTCTGCTTGTGTTACAACGTGCTCTGTCTTTGACGAGAGCTCCGCCGTCAGTGTCGGTTTGTGTTTTCGCGAGCGCTATGATTCGATTTTGTTGCGTTGTGGACTGCAAACATAGCGACTGCCAATATGTCGAGCTGCGACATTGTGTCCCTCTGCAAGCCAGTAGACAAGCGGACTGGCTGCAGCGCATCGGACTGCCCCTATCCGATCGGCGCCAGGGGCGCTATAACGTAAAACTATTCCAAACTTTTCTATTCTAATTCTGCAATCAGCCCACTGTGATAGGTCAAAAACTTTTTTGGACCACCCCCAGTTCACCTGTCTGTCACGCGACGTCACGAAAACCGCGATAGCTCCCTATCTGATATGACGTGTACACACTGATTATGCATAATTTGACCAAACAAAACAGAAACAGTTATTTCTGATTCGACGCCTTTGCACCGTTAGCCCTCAGCTATTGGTCAAAAGTTTCCGGGCTGCACCCACTTCGCCTGCCTGTCACGCGACGTCACAAAACCGCAAGAACTCACCGCGTCAAAGTGACGTGTACGCGTTAAAGATGCATCAATATGCCGAACAAAACTGAATTTTCTTCGGGATAGCCACAGGCTGCCCCGTTCCGAAAGGAATAAAAGATGGTTGCCACCGATCACTCAGGCACTGGCTTCTCACACTTGCCGGGGAGCATGGGTTTATTTGCATATAATAAAACTTTTTGTCTGGCCGTGTAACACTTTCGAGCACTTTTGGCACGTTTACAACCTCGTTCTGCCAACCCTTCTTTGCTGAAGATCCGTGTTAGCATCATTCTTAAGCTTCCGTTGCATGCCGCCGCTATTGTCGACGAGCCACCGCAAGCTAAGCAAGTGAAAGCGGACCAACCGCAGGCACCGGCACCACCCTCTTCATCCGGTTATCGATATTCAGTGCAGTGGCTCGACCCCATCGAATCCCTCTCCACTTGAGCATGCTCCTCGCCTCTTGTGAGCCAATTAGGTAAGACAAGCCGCTCAGAGCAGGCAATGCTATTCGTTTTTCAAGCAAACAAAAGTGATCTCCTATGAACGAGGGGAGCATTTGATCGGTTTGTTCAGACAACCCTGCGGGGGACCGCCCAATGCTTGCGTCGGCGGTTACGCAAATTTGACGTCAGGAGATTGGAATAGAAACATATTGGAATAGTTTTACGTTATAGGGCCCCAGGATTTGTGCGACTGCGGCCGTCACTTTACACCGGAAGATTACTAACGCAATAGCGTTTCGCAAGTCCGATATTTCGGAGTCCGGTAAACGCAAGTGCAAGGGGACAGGGCCTGGCCATGTCCCCTTGCGTGTGGTTTCAGGGGATGAACAGAAGCGCAAATGTGAATGGTCTGCACGGTGCAGCCACCTGGTGGCATAGAGCTCAACCACACACAGTAGCAGTAACAAAATGTAATCTTCTTGGCTGCTGGTGTAAATTTTTCGCAGGAGTGTAATCATTAACACATTGTTTTTGTAAATGTTTAAAATGTTTTACACTTGGTTAGAGCAATATTAGCTCTTTCTTTGGCTGTTTAAGCTCTGCGCCAGCGGGTGGCTGGACCGTGGAGACCGATCAGGCAGCTCATGTATGTCTACGCTAAAGTTACTTGATCAACTTGAGTTTATGCCTCCATCGTTTCGTCGAAATATTCAGGCAGTGTGTGATTACCGGAATACCAGACACGTTCGGCGCTACGACAGAATGCTCGCAACGCACGCTGCTTCGATAGCTCTCGCTTGGGGTCGACGGCCAAACAGTTAGCAGAGAGGTTGCTCGTGGGCGGGGGCCGGCTCCAAAACAACTAGAAATGGACGATGTGACATCGCATCGTGACGCAGGACCAGTGAAGGCGGAGCCTAGCCCTGATCGCTCGGCAAACGAGTTGAGGAGGAAAAGCATGGCGAGGGAGGAGGGTAACTTGTAATCGCTTGTAGCTCCATTACTACGTAACGCTTCACTTAAATTGTGGTGCGAATGTTCTACTTAAGCTGTACCATACGTGTCTACAAAATTTGTCCGAACCGTTCCAGGGGCCCTTTAACTTTATTTCCACCAACCCCTCTGTCGCCTATCCAGTACATTTATTCCATGGTATCAGCTTCCAGTCTGACACAGCAGAGAAGGATGTACACTGTCCTAGCCACCTTACACGTAGACCACAGCAACTTTGAGATCTCCACCTTCTTGAATGTGGCAAATGAATTTTCAGGGTGACACATGTGTACATGACCAATTATCATTTGTGATAAAGAAATAAGCACAGCCAATGGGCAGATGCCGTTTAGGCAAAGTCATTTCTCCACCAGGTGGAGGCCATGGCGAGTGATAACCCTGATAAATAAGCCAATTATGGGTTTTGCAAAGCAGCATGAAATGGCAGATTGAGGAGCCAAGCTTCCTGTGCCCGATGTCACTAGGTGTCACTCCTGAATAATGGACTTGCCTGCTCCCACAAGTCCTGCATGACCTAAGAGTGGCAGGCTGTGAACTTCTCCAGCCATATCACCCTCAATGTGGCGTCCTAGTTTCCAATATAGAATAGAATAGAATAGCTTTATTTCCATCTACTTGATGGAGGAGGCTGCAAGTAAAAGCTGCTCCAGTAGAGGCAGCTTGACGAGGCCCGCAGCCCCCCCTACAGAATATTCGGCAACAGCCGAATATTCTGAATAATAAACACGCTATACTGCTATGCAACGGTAGTGTCACCGAGAGAGAGATTAACAAATAGCCACACAATGATAAACTCCTGTTAAAGGCTGCTATAGTGGAAATACTACCTAACATCGACATGAACTATGTAATCTGAGCATGCAGCCACTATAATTGAGGCTGAAGATTGTTTTATTCAACTGCGTAAATGACAATGTAAAAATTTATTGACACACTTGATTACCTATTAACACAAAATAGCACATTTTAATGTACATTACTTGATATGCCAAAAAATCACCTACAAAGCTTGAAAGTCATTTTCCAAAAAAATTTTCTTTTGAACATTTTTTTTATAAACCAAAAAATTAAATTATCAAATAGTAATAAAAATAAACGTGGTCATTATTGTCTGTACTTGTCCAATCACCAAGTATAAAAAATAACAGCCTATTTAATGTTCATAACATCTTTATTTAAATCATACCACACATAAATAATCAACAACAGAAAGAAACTTCTGTTGAAATTTCACGCTGAAAACAATGCAAACAAATATTTAGAACAATGGCTTTTCGTGATGATGCAACAGTGCGATAAAACAAGTGCCAGGGCTGCAGTCTGCAGGCATGTGACCACTGCTTTCAAAACTGCAAAAAAGAGATTGGTTGCATGTGTACTGTTTTGGTCCTAGTTTATCATGAAGCACAACACTTCAAAATTTGTAATATGCTTAAAACATTCATTGCACTCTTGGAAAAAGAATCCATGGTCTCTTAAAACTGCGAGACTATGCATAAACCATGGCTAGCCCCCAATGCATTTCACTATATAGAAGCACTTTATTTTGAAATTTGCACTGGCATATCCCTTGAGCTCCTGTGCGTGAAGCGTCTATCATTGAAGAAGCACTAACACAGTTTCATAATTGTGGATACTACTTACCACACACTTCTTGCCGGTAAAAGGATGACACTTGGCAAATATGAAGGTTGGGAGACAAGTTATCTGAATTTCATGTTACAGCTGGAAAGAGAATGCTGGACCTGGTGCCATCGACATTATTGTGACATCATGACAGTGGGCAAAATTTACTGAACATGTAGCAATAAGGCTAGGCATGATGAAGTTACTCATGCCAACGCCTCCTCTATTTTTCTCAATGCCAATGCAATCCCTCGCTCCCCAATGGGAGCCGTTGGTGCGCCTTAGTTCAGCAAGTTGCCACGATGCTGCACTACTCAGATGGTACGACTAATTTAGGTACGCCTGCTTGCGTAACGCGGGTATGTGCTCACACGAAACTGGTCTGTAGGTAAGTATTATGGTAAATTATTTCAGGGGCTCTGATACTTGTTAGTACTTTTTCTGTGATTTAGAGAACTTGGGCCTTAACAAGAAAAAGAAAAGAAAGGCAAACCAAAAATGTCATGCCAGAACTCTTTTAATGTAATTTGTTCAGCAGTGGCTATGTGAGTCATTTCTTTCAGCTTTTCAATGTGTCATTTGACATTTTTACATGTTTGGTCGAGCTTCCCAAATCCCCATCACAAGGCCCTTCTCATAGTGCAACTTCACAGATGGTGCCGCGTTCTCAGGCATTTATGGAATGATTTCTTTGCACAGATTCATACATTACTTCACACACCAATCACACACCAATCATGGATTCAAGACCTCTTTGAGGTCTTGAATCCATGATTTAAACCACGGTCACCACATTGCAAATTGTTGTTCAGGGGCTGACTCGGCACGTCCTGCCTTGTCGAGGAGCAAAGTGCAATTGACTGTGCTGCAGAGCTGACCACCACTAGTTGCACTATATTATATTATATAAATATATATATATTGTTACGTGTGGAAATACACAGATGAAAGAGGCTACATACAGGATATTTACACTTGAGCCACATCGCCAGGCCGACACTCGCTCGTGCCAAGGGCACAGACCCCCTTCGTCGTCGTTCTCGCGGCAGCTCGTCCCTCGAGCATCGCTCGATGATATCGTAATACTACCCCCCCGGCGGCAAAAGCGCCGTCATGGTGCTGTTAAACATCCAAGGTGCGGGGAGAGTTGTAGGGTTTGAGTTGGGTGACGTGGACGTCACTGGTTGTCACAGCGGAGGACGTAGTGGGCGTGGCTAGAACGATTTCGTAGGTGACATCGGTCACTTGGCAGTTGGCAGGAAAGCAGTTTTTCACAAAGGCCAACCTAACGCGATGGTGACCAAAGCAACACGAGGGTGCCAGGCACAAAATGGACATCACAGTGACGGAGGTCGTAGCGTTGCTTTTGTTTGCCTTGAGAGACTTGTAGACGAGCACGCGCAAGTTGGCGAGCATGGTCAGCATGGGCGATAGTATCACGGGCATAAGCGCTAGTTGAAGCTGTAGTGGACGGAAGCACAGTGTCCAGTGGTAGCGTCGGTTCACGGCCATACAAGAGGTAAAAAGGCGAAAAGCCAGCAGTTTCGAGACGGGAAGAGTTGTACGCAAAGGTAACGTAAGGTAGAGCTTGGTCCCAGTCACGGTGGTCGTCTGAAACGTATTTGGATAGCATGTCCGTAAGGGTGCGGTTCAATCACTCAGTGAGGCCGTTCGTTTGAGGGTGGTAGGAGGTGGTAAATGTATGCTGTATTGAGCAGACACGCATGATGTCAATGGCTTTGGCTAAGAATGTACGGCCACAGTCTGTTAGCAATTGACGTGGAGCACCAAGAATCAAAATGATATCACACAGGAAGAAGTCCGCAACATCGGTTGCACAACTGGTCGGAAGGGCGCGAGTTACGGCATAGCGAGTCGCGTAGTCTGCTGCAACTGCAACCCACTTGTTTGCTGATGTAGATTCCGGAAATGGGCCGAGAATGTCTAAGCCGACACGATGGAAGGGCTCGGCAGGGATGTCGAGCGGCTGCAAGTAACCAGCGGGGAGTTGGGAAGGCTTCTTGCATCGTTGGCAAAGTTCACAAGCGGCGACGTAACGTCGTATGGAATGGGCAAGGCCCGGCCAGAAGAAACGGCGACGTACACAGACATAGGTTCGAGATACGCCGAGGTGTCCTGCCGTTGGTGCATCATGAAGCTCTTCTAGAATGGCTGAGCGGAGGTGTTTAGGTATGACAAGTAGGAACTCAGAGCCGTCCAGATGAAGGTTACGACGGTAGAGAGTACCGTCGCGGAGGACGAAGAGGCGTAGAGTGGCGTCGGCCAGAGAGTGTTCAAAATGGTCGATGAGTGCTCTGATGTAGGCGTCACGACGTTGCTTGTCAGCGAAATGAAGCAGCTGCGACACAGAGAATATGCAAGCAGCACTGGTAATATTGGAGGAGTCAGGGTCGTTAACAGGGTAACGTGACAAACTGTCAGCGTCTTGGTGCTGGCGGCCAGACTTGTAGACCACGGAATATGAAAATTCTTGTAGCCTCAAAGCCCATCGACCAAGCCGGCCCGTAGGATCTTTTAGCAATGAGAGCCAGCAGAGAGCATGATGGTCAGTGACTACGGAAAAGGGGCGACCGTAAAGGTAAGGACGGAACTTCGCAACCGCCCAGACTATAGCAAGGCATTCTCGTTCCATAATGGAATAGTAGCACTCCGATGGTGTGAGGAGGCGGCTCGCATTAGCAATAACGCGATCCTGGCCACGCTGACGCTGGGCTAAGACGGCACCTACGCCATGACCGCTGGCATCTGTACGCAATTCTGTAGGGGCATCAGGGTCGAAGTGGGCGAGAATGGGTGGTGACGAGAGAAGAGTGACGAGACGAGAGAAGGCGGCGGCTTCTGCAGTACCCCACGAGAATTGTACGCCTTTTTTCAACAGATTAGTGAGGGGTCTAGCAATTGCTGCAAAATTTTGAACAAAACGACGAAAGTACGAGCATAGCCCTACAAAACTTCGAACGTCTGCAGCTGTCTTCGGAACCGGAAAGTCTCGGACAGCGCGAGTTTTGTCGGGATCAGGCTGTACTCCGGAAGCGTCAACGAGGTGGCTCAGAACAGTAATTTGGCGGTGGCCGAAACGACATTTGGACGAGTTAAGTTGCAGCTTCACCTTTCGAAATACATCAAGTATAGCTGTGAGACGCTCAAGGTGAGTGTCGAACGTGGGCGAGAAGATGGTGACGGTCGTCGAGGTAGCAGAGACATGTGGACCATTCGAAACCTTGTAGCAAGGAGTCCATCATACGCTCAAATGTGGCAGGGGCGTTGCATAATCCAAACGGCATTACATTAAATTGGTATAGGCCATCAGGTGTGATGAACGCGGTTTTTTCTCTGTCCATATCGTCAACAGCAATCTGCCAGTATCCAGAACGAAGATCAATAGAAGAGAAATAGCTGGAACCGTGGAGGCAGTCAAGGGCGTCGTCTATACGTGGGAGCGGGTGGCCGCTGTGGCCGGGATTCGATCCCGCAGCCTCGTGCTTAGCAGCCCAAGACCATGGCCACTAAGCAACCATGGCGGGTACTTTGCACATGTTCGCGGGCTTCTTTTGCACTCGGAAAAATACTTTTATGTAGCACGTACTGAGCAACAGAAAGCTGTATTGGGAGTTTTTCATGTCACTCTACAATTTTTTCCTTGACACTTTTCAGCTTTCGGCTTTCGGCAGCAACGAATAGAAAACTAAATGCAAGGAATCTAGGGTATGACACAGATGCTTCTATATATGTAAATGAGCATCTCTGTTGCAAAAACAAAATTTTGCTAGCAAAAGTGAGACAAGCAAGGAAGGAAAAAAAAAATGGAAGTTTATCTGGGTGTCTCAAGGCTAAGTTCTCATGCAGAAATTGGAAAAGACACCAGTGTTGCGCATAATGTGTGAGGAGGACTTGGCGCAAGTTGTTTAACAGGTCGTCATGATGCAAAAATGGTTTTCTTAGTTGTGATCCTGCATGTCATTTTTCTTTATTTGTTTATCACTTTGTTCAACAGGATAACATAATCCTGTCCTTCTGTAGAGTGTTATATGTGTCTAAAGCTATTTCTTCATATTACACAGATTTTTGAGTTACCAATGCCCCTACTCGTCATCTACATTATGCAACTGAACATTTGTATAAAACTTTCAATATTGCTGTGTGCTGGATTAGTGCCTTATATCACTTCTCTGTTGTTTTTGCTAGTTTTTCTAACATTGTACAACGAAACTATGGATTCGTAACGATTCAGCAACATCTCTTTCTGAGTATGTTTACCCTTCTCAAAGGCTGCTGTTTTGTTGTACTTGCTATAATTAATTTCTGTATACATATGTTATCACCACTATCTACTAATGGATACAAATAGAATGGGTTCTAGTCCATCGGAACTAAATTCATGCATTATAGACCAGCGCATATCACTCCTAGCTGTGCTAAACATTAATATGCAGTCTGCTCACTGCAAAGAGGACAACCTGTTTATTCTTCTTGATGAGTTTAAATTTGATTTCTCCATAGTTATGCTAAAAGAAACTTGGTACCGTAATGACTCGGACGTTATTAATATCGAAGGTTATAAACCAGTTCATTTAAATAGGAAAATAAGGACAAGAGGTGGCGTATGTATGTATGTTAAAAGATGAGATGAGATACGAATGGCTTAACTAGTGGTCTCAATGCACAGATGATATTGAAATTGTATGTCTTTAAGTAGAAAACTGCGTGTTTGTTGCAGTACAGACCACCCCATGGCAGCATAAACAATTTTATACAGTTTTTAGATAACATATTTTCCTTTGTTAATGACAACGGATATAAACTCGTGTTGGGAGGTGACTTGAATATTGATATGTTAGCAAGCACAAACAAGCAAAAGTATCTTTCGGCACTTCGTGATTCCCACTTTTTATCGAATATTATTGTCACTCCTACTCGTATTACTGACTCGAGTGCAACATTAATAGACCTGCTCATAACAAACTTTCCCTTTGATTCCGTACTTTCTGGCACTATTTGTACCGCCATCAGTGATCACCTACCTATTTTATTGCAGATCAATCCCGCTGCACACCTAGACAGGCTGCTTCTGGTATATATTATAGAGCTGTAAATATAAACTCCCTTTCGTGCTTTAGTGATGAAATTGTGCAAACGCAATGGGATGACTTATTTTCTTTCTCCTGTGCTGACTTGGCTTACGGTAACTTTATCCGAACAAGCACTTCAGTTTATAATAAACATTTCCCCCTTCAGGTTTTTAAAAAACCAAAGCGTGCCCGCAAACCTTGGATGACCACAGAGATCCTAAAAATTATGAAAGGAAAAGGATAGGCTTTTTCATGCATTCCTAGTTAACCGAAATCCAGATGCTTTGAGGATGTTTAAAAAATGTCGAAATTTGATAATTAAATTACAACGGCAAGCAAAACGAAATTACTATTATAACATGTTCGAGGGCGCCACAGATATCAAACAAATGTGAAATAAATTACACTCGATCATATCTCCAGGTAGAGTAAGAAGTAGTTTAGAAGAACTTGTAGTTGATAATGAAGTTATCAAAGGCAAGGAGTTAGCTGACAAATTTAATGAATACTTTACATCTGTAACTGAGAGCTCACATCAAAATAGCGCCTTTGATTACTTACCCGTCCCGCTCAAGGAATCAATATTTTTTTTTACCCAACTGATGAAAATGAAGTATTAAGAGTATTTAAAAACTTTAAGATTAGTAAGAGCGAGGACATAAATGGTCTAAAAATGGAGCCAATTAAATATATTATTGATCTACTTAACCCGTGTGTGACACATATTTATAACCTTTCCTTACAAAGTGGCATTTTCCCAGAGAATATGAAGAATGCTAAGGTGACGGTAATACACAAAAGTGGAGATAAAAACATTCTCGGGAATTATAGACCTATTTCAATCCTTCCCCTATTCTCCAAAGGCCTTGAAAAAAATTATTCATCTTAGACTGTCAAATTTTTTTCACAAACATTCCGTCATAACTAAATCGCAATACGGATTTGGACCAGGTTTTTCAACAGAAAGTGCTCTACTGTTTCAAAAAGAATTGATACTTAAAAATATTGAAGCAAAAAAATTCACACTCTGCATATTTTTAGATATGTCCAAGGCCTTTGACAAAATCATCCATGAAACATTAATAGGAAAGCTGCAGTGTTATGGAGTTCGTGGTGCTGCCCTAAATCTAATTCAAAACTACTTAACAAACAGAAATCAATGTGTATCAATAAGCAGAACTCTGTCTTCAATGCAACCTGTTAAATATGGAGTTCCCCAAGGCAGCATATTGGGCCCGCTTTTGTTTAATATAGTTATTAATGATATTGTAAATGTTGACCATTCAGCCCAATACATAATCTATGCTGATGATACAAGTCTTTTCTTTCCAGGAACAAATATACATGATCTCGTGAATCTAGCTAACTTGACATTAGAAAAAATATGCAGCTGGACACTTAGCAATTCTTTACAAATTAACTGCTCAAAAACTAAAGCTATTCTTTTCCGCTCTAAATCTCCACTTTATGAGGTCTCTCATTCTCACAATCTCATGTTGAATAAAAATAAAATTGAATTTTCTTCTACAGTAAAACCTCTAGGTGTAATTTTTCACGAATATATGAAATGGCATCACCATATGGAACATTTACAAAACAAACTTTGGGCGTAATGAGAAAATGTCAGTGTGCATTGCCAGTTCCTCAAAAGCTTTCGATATTTAAGGCACTCTTCTGATCACATCTGCGCTATTGGAACTTATTTGGGATAACAGAACACAGCAATCCATAAATAATCTTGTTATCCTACAAAAAAATAATAATAATAATATTTGGGGTTTTACGTGCCAAAACCACTTTCTGATTATGAGGCACGCCGTAGTGGAGGACTCCGGAAATTTTGACCACCTGGGGTTCTTTAACGTGCACCTAAATCTAATCCTACAAAAAAAGGCCCTACGTTCTGTTGCAAACCTACCATTCAATGCACATACTTCAGAACTATTCGTCAAATATAATGTAATTAAATTAAATGTGCTCTATGAATACACTTTATTAGTTTCCTTTAGATCTGATACCATAAGAATTCGTGGTTATATACACAGTGTAGCTGACTCGCGCCTAAACAGATACTCGGAAAAATGGTATGCGCCATGGCCGCGCACAAATTATGGCTTTCAAACACTAAGTTATTGCTTGCCGAAGACATTAAATAAATGAAGATTTCTTATGAAAACGTTCGCACACTCTCTAACACTTCTGTATTAAGCATGCAATGTTAAATATGTTCAGTTAAATCTCACTTTTTGTAAAATGTCTTTGTCTTCTGTGCATATCATGTTTTCACATTAGACACAGACGTTGAAATGTATTTTTCTTTTATTGCCATGCTGCCTTAGTGAACCGGGGACGTGGGGCCAGTCAAGCTGTTTTTAATGCAGCTTTTTTTCCCTCCTTCCAACCACTTATGTGAAACTCTGTGTATATGGTAAATAAATGAACTTGAAACTTGAAAAAAAAATCTAACTATAATATTCGAGAAGTTGAACAATGCCCTTCTAAGCTCTCCCATCCCCTCTCTACCGCTACTACGTGACAGGCTTCCCACACATACACCTTCTTCCACTTTGATACTCCTAATGCTAAAACATAAGAAAGCATTTCACGAAGCCTACAACAAGGTCACATGGAAAAAAGTAAAACACGACATACATATATAGGCAGAACAGGCAGCATTCAGAGCATGGAAAGATAACAAGCAACGCGCACCATACCATGCACACCATATTTTTGTTAAAAATTTTAAGAATTACAAAGTCTATAATGAGGGACGACTTGAAAATGCAGAGAAAAATGTTTAAAATGTCTAGAAAAGATGAAAAAGCACTGAATGCCCATAGAAAAAAAGTGAAACAAGAATTGCCAACACAGCAATGCCACTAACATTAAAGACTAGTGCCACTAACCTTAAAAATTACTGGGTTGTACTCTGTGCTTTTCCTTCATGTCGTGTAATGGTATCTATATCAATCCCTCAGTTGTTAGTAGTGTAATGCCCCCATATTTTCTGTCATTTTGCACATTCTAGTGGCACTAAACTGTACAGACTACTATTGTAATCAGCCTTTTCTATGACACACACGAATAAATTACTTACACTTACATGCCACCACTCTCTCCATTGCATCTTAAGTACACCATGGTAATGTCTGACGACAAGCTGGACATATGCTGTAATACCAAAAAAATTTTTTTAAACTTTTGAAATTTATTATTAACAAACAAATGTGATAGATCACACAAATGACAAATGGCTTGATATCTGCCATCAGGCCAATTATGCCCCCTTAATTATGCCTCTTTATGCTAGAATTCAAATCAGCTAATGAAAAATTACATTTTGGTCCAACAATGAAATGGAAGTTAGCACTAAGGAAACTTCTATACAGTTTTTGGAAAACACATGTTACTATGCCTTTCTGGTGCCAATTAACTGCCTGTTGAACATTTAGTTTCAACATTCCCTCATTTTTAGCATTATTAAAGGTAGGTATCAGCAGAACAGATTAGATTTAGAACACTTGAGAGACATTTCTCTTGTATACTACGAGTTCCACGGCGGAACACCAAAAAAATTGAGAACAAGGTTCACTATATAGTTGATGTGCTGGTTACATGAAAGACCCCTAGCCATTTCACAGATTTTCCTGTTATAACTGCTGTCAAACATACCATAAAAGGTGAGCCCTGCACATTAACATAGAAGCGGAATGGTTACATGCAGTACAATGTGCAATTTTACATTACTACAGCACACTTCAATAGTACTATCGATAGTGTGCAAAAGTGGTACGATGAATACTCTTGCATCACTACATAATATACTTTCAAAAATGGCACAAATGTGCATACCTTGGAGTAGGCCAGCCCTTTGTGTTCACAGCATTCAATATCTCATAGTTGTACAATGGTGTAACAAGAGAGTCTGTTTCGTGCACACTCTCTTGTGAAAATGGTATAGGATTCTGAAGGAACGAATTGTCCAGTGATGTGTTCAGGTATTCTGCAGCACACACGCCGTTACTAAACTGGGTTTGCTCGATGGGCTCCCACTTGTCCTCTTTCAGGATGGGCTCGGGGCACTGCAGGTGTTAAAAAATTATTGACGAATACAATGTATAGGCTGCTATAATCCTCGTTAGCAAGGAAATACAATCTTCAGACAAGAATGTCAGACTACATATATTGTTTAAGTTTGTACAAAAGCAATGTGTTAACGTATGGTACATGCACCTAGCTATACTAAGGAACCTATTTATTTATTTGTATTACCTTCAGGGCCAGAGGCTTTTACAGAGGGGAGTGGAACGTACTAAAAAACACGTGATACAGGCTTTGTTTGTTTATACAATGCTAGCTAAAACAATGTGAAGGTATCATTTCAGGCTGGAACAACAAAAAATTCAAGCAATAATTCGAAAAGAATTTGAATACATTCTTGGTTAGTTACACAGTAATACACTTGTGTCTAAAATATTATGAAACTGGGAATAACGAACAGCCAATGTGAAGGATCCCAGAAGGCAGGGAACAAGACATGTTTGTTTCCCCCAAAACAGAGAACTGTCGCCTGAATTTTTATTATTTCCTTCATGTGCAAGCTTTTATGTCCTTTTAGAAGCAATTACATCTGACAGCAAGTACCAACTAAAAAAATTAAATTAAATTATTGGGTTTCAAGTGCCAAAACCACGATCTGATTATGAGACACGCCATAGTGGGGGGACTCCAGAAATTTGGACCACCTGGGGTTCTTTAATGTGCACATAAATCTAAGTACACGGGTGTTTTCGCATTTCGCCCCCATCAAAATGTGGCCACTGTGGCCGGGATTCGATTCTGTAACCTCGTGCTTAGCAGCCCAAGATCATAGCCACTAAGCATGCCATGGCGGATCAAGTACCAACTAGGCCAAGAACAAGTTCTTTTTATGCAATCATATCTTCTCTTTAAAAACCAATGTTACAAAAGTGTGAAACAAATATTTTGAATTTTGCAAGAAATGTGGCAAAGCCAGTTAAGTCAGTGCTGTAACTGTTTAAGGCTAGTAGCGCCGCTCAGGACGAGCAAAAAAGGAAAGGTAAGGAAAAAGGTATGTCATAACTGTTTAAGGCTACTAGCCTTAAACAGTTACGACATACCAACTCGCCCAAACTTCCACGCTTTTGACCTTCAGTGCTGTAACACACACACACAAAAGAGAGAGGAGAGGGGAGAGGGGGCTTTTACGTGCCAAAACCACGACCTCATAATGAGGCACGCCGTAGTGGGGACTCCGGAATAATGCGGACCACCTGGGGTTCTTTAATGTGCACCTAAATCAAAGTACACGGGTGTTTTCGCATTTCACCCGCATTGAAATGCCGCCGCCGTGGCCAGAGCTATTTTACAAGCTGGCATTTAACCTCTGCTGCTACCTATTATGCAGCATGTGCGCACATTTTATGGGC
The DNA here is from genome assembly GCF_050947875.1 of Dermacentor variabilis. Taxonomy (NCBI): domain Eukaryota; kingdom Metazoa; phylum Arthropoda; class Arachnida; order Ixodida; family Ixodidae; genus Dermacentor; species Dermacentor variabilis. The sequence continues at coordinate 289,084,291 of NC_134568.1, forward strand.
GACGAGAGCACATCACAACCCTGAAGCATTGCGTATCCTCCACTTGCTAGACATGTAGCACATGACCTGTGAGTAAGAGTATGAAATAAAAGCAGCTGGTCGACAGCACATTAAAAGATCAGAAGATTTGCCTACACCATATCATCGTGGGGAAATTTATATCACATAATTGAGGGGGGAAGTATTAAAGCAAGGACAAGTGCCTAGTTAGAAATTTTCGTTGCGTTGTTAGTCAACACCTGCATGAGCCTAATCTGTGCTCATGCAGTCAAGTCCCAGGTGCAATAAACAAACAAACCAGCAGCATTGAGTGCTCCCTATGTGCAAAAGCGAGTCCCTACTTCTAAATATAACCTAGGTGCTTGGCAATCATTAGCTCTGGTGTTCCTGAATGTCCATAATGCTTATACTTACATTGGCAGGCTGCAACAGTTTACACCCAATTTGTGCATAAGGTCTGCTGGTGCAACTACAGCAGCTGTGATTTCGATAAGTGTCAAATAAGAACAGATATTTTGCCTTTGTAGCAATTGCTACGATTGGGTGGATGTCTCATTTTCGCTTTATTAATTACTTCTCTCTACCTTGCAGGTTTCCGAAGAACTATTACCTCAAGGACAGCTATTGTTTAATGATATGATGTACACACCACAATTATGCCCACAGAGTAAGATATACAGGAGAGCTGACTCTGGTACTTGCCAATGCATTTGCTGTGTACCCTTAACAATGCAGCAAACCCCTCATCCACAGCACATGCAGCATGCCACCGTGCTCTCTGCATTTGCTGCTCACCCTCTCCACAATAGGACTTCGCTAGTGCTTCTCCCCCACCTCCCGGCTGCTAGCACAAATACAGCACGCCAGGTGCCGTTAAAATTGGATAACAAACAGCTAGCTTGAGCAGCAGCTCTTGCGCAGCTGAAGGGGGCCGCATACAAGACAAGAAGTAGACAAAAAAAAAAGCTTCATACCAACCAACTGCAAAAATGCACTGTGCATTGTTCAGTTGTTTGACAAGTGTTCCAAACCTAAATTAACTGCTTCAGTTTGATACCGCCAGGGTCCTTCAATACCTTCTCATCATGAAACTTCCCTGAAAGTTGCATATAGGGACAGAAGGTGGCACCGGAGGTGCTGGTGTAAGCTGAACAATCTGTCATGCCAGACAGCCGGCCTGCGTGATCATGCAAATCTTTCACGAGGAAAGAAGCCTCTCCCACATTTATTTCAGCATGTTTGTGGACTGAACATGCAAGAGGAAATCATGGCGAAATTACTTAATGCGTTTATGTTTAAATTATACACGGCACCGTTTTATGATTGACATCAGCCCCCTCACCCCTAGTAGCCTTCTTTGCACAAACTGGCTCGTTTGGCTGTCTATTTGGACTTTGTCTAGTTAGTTTCATAAGTCAGTTATAATTGGTTAGCTAGTTCAGTGTTATAAGTTGATTAATTAGTAAATTAAGTATATTTACTTATATATAATTGTAGTTTGGTAGGTTTAGCGAACAATTTTGTTATTTCAGTTAATTAGTTTTGTAGTTACCTTGTTTATTTAGAGTGGTTTTGTTACTGTAGTTAGATTAGTTAATAAGACAGGCTAGTTATTAGTTTGGTAATCAGTTTAGCAATTACCTATTTGTTTGGTTAGTTAATCAGTTGGTTTGAAACAGTTTTTTTTTACACATAGATAACTACATAAAGTGTGATGTGAACTTGCTCTGTAGGCAGTTTCTAACAATGGAGTAGTTCAAGTGTGCAATTTGAATTATGAATTAAGGTGCTGTTATGAACGCAGTTGAACCTGGAAATGAAACGAGACATTGTAGCTGTTTTGAAATTCTTCACGTTTAAATTTCTGAACACTGTACAGAAACAGGGCAGCGATTTTCATGTTGTGTCGACAATATTCGTTCATCGATGCAGGCAGTCAACCCTAGCACAATAGCGAGCGTACGGAAAGAATGCCTGTGGCGTCCGTTCAGTGTCTGCTCCAGTCCACTTTCTACTTATGCCAGAGCCAGGGTGCATTCCCTGCAAGCGTAATATGTAGCTCTCACATAGCGTTATGCCAAAGTTTCATGACCAGACAAAAAGTATTGAAGGACCCTGACACCGCCCTCTGTCGATCGGCTGTCCCACTATGCAGCTGTTGCGATATGCTGTTGCATTTCAGTCATGGTTTGAGTCTTCAGCTAGCGCACATCAGTTTTCCTGCATTTCACTGAACTTAAAGGTAACTTCTCGCAGCGTATGTGACAGTTTCAGGCTGTTAAGCTAGTTCGATGGTGGGTTAGTGAAGTGATGAAGTGTTTTGTTCCAGGATGGCGGTCTGGGTATGGCAAAGGAAAAGAACATATGTTGGCCAACCAGTGCGAACCAACTTAACATCCTCTTGTTTCATTGAGAATGTGCCATAAAGCTAACATGTACGCTTATGTCCTCCCACGTATGAGCAATGCAAATCCTTTCATACAGAAAAAGTAGCACAACATAGCTGTCAAACAGTGTAGTTGTTGAAGGTTCCATTTTCATTCATAGCATTTGTGTAGCACCTTCCTTTCTCTTTGAAATGCTATCCCCTTCGACATTAACCATCCATACCTTTTCCAAATAAACATTGTGTCATGATATGCACATGCAAATTCTCTCAAAAGCCTAGGTGCCTAGATATCCACAATGGTTTGTTTGGAACGAACAGGCCGTCGGGTAGAGATAGTCTTCATGTGAATAGCTTGCACGGATTTAAAATGTAACCATCTTGCCTCACAAACAATTACCAGTTGTTGAGCGAGAACATTTACCTGGAGTGACAGTGGCAAGCAAGTGTCAACACACGAGCATCTGCAATGCGAGCCAGGGCAGACGATGAACATTTATGCACACTGATATGCAGCAAGCGACATGAAGCACAAGCGTCTGCAGCGGGACTTGAAGCAGACGACAGACAGGATGGACGTGGATGGGAGTTGGACACGGATGGGATCTGAACACAGCAATTACAGGTGGTGACACAGCAGACAAAGAAACATGCCAAATCTAGCGACTGGCATCAGTAACGTGGAGTGTTGCCATCTCTGCAAAAAGTGGCCAAGCAGCCCCTTGCTGCATTGAGAAGCGAATACTTATCAGATCAGTCAGCTATCTTGTATATCTTACTCGAGGATTCTGCCAATGAAAGATGTTTAAAGAACCTGTCACCATAGTATCCATTACTGAAGGCAGCAAGTTGAAGTGTTTGTAAATGGTTCATTGTGAATAGATTTATGTGGGAAACCTGAGTTATACAGTTGAACCTCGATACAATTAAGTTGTACTTGCAGCGAAAAACTTGGTTCAATCACGAATTTCATTAATTCGAGGTTTTAAAGTTTCAACATTAAAAACTTCCCAACTTCCCAGAGCATTCCTGGTGGATAGTATCATGTTAGTAAGCAGTGATAAACAAAGTGGAAGAAGTTCGGACAATAATAGCATGGTTATGAGCACCAGCGCATGCATTGCTGATCACACCGAGAGCAATACATTGACGTGGCTCTCGGTGTGCAAGACGCGTGTTGCATCGCACGGTACCGTAAATCTCGGACGCCATAGCTAACTGTGCTTAGTGCCCCGCAGCCGGCACCCACGAATTAAAGACAGTGCAATGAGATGCGGATATTTGTCCTGAGCAAAAAAGAAAGAAAGAAAGAAGAAACCACAGAAAGTCGCAGTTTTGACAGAAAGGCAGAGCATTGATGGTGACAGCAAAAAGATAACTGCACGAGGCAAGGTTCATAGTTTTAATAGGGTCATGCAAGCTCAGGCAAATATTAACAGATTTTACTGAATGACCACGAACTCTCAGTCACAACGCGCGAGCGTTTCGTACCGTGTCCTGGAAATTTGAGATTACGTTACTGCCAACACTAGACGCATGGGAACAACACAATGTGCGGAAAGGCACCAACCATTTCTGCTTGGGCTTTGCACTTGTTGCAGAGAGCTATATTACCTCCAAAATGCGGCTCGTGGCCCGGACACGGATGTGTGCGAGGAGAAGATAGGCGCGCACTTCATCAAGTTATTGTGCGTTCACTCCCTCCCCATCCCCTTGTGCAAAAGGAATTGTCAGCACTCTTGTTTCTCCGAGTGCTGCGAGCTGCGGCACACCCTGTGACTTCCACGAGTTGTATACCAATGCGACAAATGGCGCAGCGGTGTTTCCTTCCTTGTTGCCAGTTTTGCCGTTCAAACTTTACATGCAGGAGGACACCTGAAATAAATTTTGCCTCAGTGGACATATTTATAGCTTTTTGCTAGATTTACTAGCCATACAGGTAGTACATGGGTGAAATAGCCAAAAGCTTCATTAAATTGTGAAAAGAAATACACAGTTTTGAATAGGACTGAGATCAGGAAATGAAAATGGTTCCTTACATCACAAATTTCATTAAATCAAGGTTTGTTATATTGAGGTTTGACTGTGGTGAGTCTGCCATCTTCTGAAACCAAAGCCATAATGTATTTATGAAGCTGTCCTCAAAGCATAATGACAAAACGCAAATTTATACCTTTCCCTAATTTTCCCCAATATTCATATTTTCTTCATTTTTACAACTAAGTGGCGAAAAGATAAGCTCACATGCCTCAGTGTTATAATTACAGTAGACTCTGCCTAAACACAGCTTGAAGAGATAGTAAGTAGAGTTCCACTTATCAGAAGCTTTGTTTAGGCGAATGACGCAAAAATCATGAAAAAGCATTTTATCTCAAAAACGTCTAGTGTTTTATTATCACTTCAGTGAAAAAAAAAGGCTATTGCACTATGCTAAGAATACCATAGCTTCTTTGGCATAAGTGGTGTGCGAAAGAAGCACAGCACTTTCATTTATGTGCTCTCGCTTTTTTGACTGACGCCATCATGACACACAAAGGAACATAGTAACTACGCAGCGTGAATGCCAATGCCATGACACTGCATTTGGGTGATATAGTAGATTTTCTTGACTTTTTATTTTTTTTTGCAAGTGCAAGTGCTTTATTTTTCTTCATATAATCATGGTTATACAGATACCTGGACCGATAGCCAGGGAAGGCTAGTTTGCGGTCCAGTGACAAGTTACAAAAGACAGGTCAGGCGCAGATTTTAACAGCACAGTATTCCGGAACACGTCATCAGTTATACAGACAAGAAACATTCTGAAAATACTCGTACATAATGAATTCAAGTAAGTTAGAGATTCTGGTTATCAAGAAAAAGGAATTTGCTACACTGCTTGAAATTATGTGCAGTTTTGGCTTCTAGGGGTAAAATATTAATTTTTTTGCCACTGAATTGAATTAATCTTTTGCCGTAGACATTGTAACATTTTGGTAAGTTGAGGTTACCTTTTACAGCATGTCTAGTACTGCGAGTTGGAAATGAAAAGACGTTTCGAGGAATAGGAAAGTTAGTGCATAAAATATTATTAACTGAAATTGAGATCTTGTGATTACATAGTGCATTAACGGATAACACGTGTTTGGAAAACATCATTAAATGTATCACTGGTATAATTTGAAGCGCTAATTATTTTCAGGGCCCTTTTCTGTAGTTTTTGTAAAGGTAAGTATGTCGTGTAAGTCACGCCCCATGATTCTAAACAATAACTCCTATGGCTATGGCAAAACGCATAGTAAAGGGATTTGAGTACTTTGTGAGGGAAATACTGCTTTGCTTTTATTAGGGAGTAACAACCATATGCGACCTTCTTGCGTACATTATGAATATGTGCTTCCCAATGTATATGCTGGTCAAATATGATGCCCAGATATTTAAACGAATCAAATTCTTGGATGGTGCTTTTATTTAAAGTGATATTTATTTGACTGGTGTCAGCATCGCCATCTGACATGCTTGTTGACCTACTCCTGTTTTTTATGAAGCATGATAACCAATGAGGTATGTGCATATTTCGTTCCAGTTCCGTTTGACCGGAGTTCACAAAAAGAAGCGTTCCGTTTAAATGAAGTTTCTTAAAGGGCCCCTCACAAGGTCTGGCCATTTTGAGCTGACAAGCGCAGTGCACACAGTGCATGCTCACGATCGTTTCTGCTAGGAACTACATTGCCACGGAAAGAGCTAAAATTTCAAACTAATGCCGTTTGCCCCTCTCCTCGCGAGTGCCACACTGCGCGATCGGATGACATATATGAGCAGGTGCACCTACATACATGTATATGTTGTGATGTCGCTCATAGTGACATGCGACACTTTGAGAATTATTCAAGGCAACATCTGTTATTTGTGTAATTTGTTGCTTCAATAGATGAATTAAAGTTTAGAGAAATAATAAAACACCCAGCTCCATGCCGCCCAGAGGGCTCATGAAAGGGCGGAGGCTCACGGGCTTCCCGTCCAAACATAGGTGCGGCCCGCGACCCCTGCCGACCACTAAACCAAGAGTGGGAGGGGAGGGGTTCCTCAGGACTCAAAAAAGTTATTTCCTCCTCCTCCACACAAACCGAATGTCTGCGTGATTTTGTTTTACTTCGCACCGCAGCAAGAGATGTATTTCTATTTCGTTTGCCTGCTTCCATGTCATGCAGTCGCGCATGCTGAGAGTGAAACTATGTCATTTTCTACCCTGTTCCAGCGCACAATCATGCTCTGTGATCTGCTTGCGTCTGCCTCAGCATTCGTGTAGCACTGACTGAGACCACTAGTCAGGTGTACTCATGTGCAGCGCACAAGTTTGTGCGCTGCACGCAACAAACGCAACTGCTCGCGTGTGCAACCGTCAGCGGAAGCGCACCACACAGCAAAAAAGCGAGAGAAAAAGAAAGGTGGAGCCCGTGACATATGTGTCATGCAATCCTCCAGCTCTGGTATGGGAGAACACAGGGAAGGAATTTCTCTTGTGGAGGCTAGATGGGGCAAGTGGAAAGAGTGTCCGTGTTGACAGTGATGTTCACCTCCTGAAATCATGGGTTTGCGGCACTGAAATGTTTCTATCTTGGCTATTAATGAACCAATTTGAAAAATTCTTGTGGTGGAACGCTCCGATGAGGGCACGTAACAACTTACAGCGTATAACCGACATTATTGCCTATATGGCCTGGTGAGGGGCCCTTTAACATTGTTCCTGTGGGTGGCCAACCAAAGTTGGTACCCTCATCCAGTTTATCCAGCATTTCCATCAAAGCAAGTTTCGTTTGTCCACTGTACTCACAGTAGTTAGGCGGTCATCAACATGCAGTTCGCATTCACAAATAGTATAAGCAATCCTTGTACAAGTAATTCAGACAAGTGGCACTCTGATGATGCAAAAACATGCACTTAGACTGGATGCTCACTATCACCATCTTGTGCAAGCACTGCATTACTACGCCACCAGCCATCAGACTGTTTCATGAAATGAGTGTTCCCATGTTCCTGCTAACTACAATTAAGACAGTTAAGACTTACAATGAAAAAAGCAATACATTCTTGGCAAAAATGCATGTAATTTAGCTCTATTTACAGCAAACCCCCCTTTAAGAACAGAGACCTTAGCAATCTGAACAGATGTTTAGCTTCATAGAACTGCACAACAAGAAACCTACAAGGAACTACTGAGTTTTTGGACTGTCTCGCGGATCAATGAGCTCATCTTAAAGAGTCTACTGTACTCGAAACATTGAGGCTTTCCTACTTACATAACATAAACACTGTTGCCACAGTTTTTACTGGCAGCATATAAGAGGACAACAGGAGAAAAATGAAACTGGCTCACTCAACTTCGAAAGACCCCACTAGATGTTTAGATCAACAAGAAAAAAGGGGTTAACCGAGGGGCCCGATTTTCATTAGTCCATAAGAAGCCAACAAACACTGACACCAAGGACAACATAGGGGAAATTACTTGTGCCTAATAAATGAAAGGAAGAAATGATAAATTAATAGAAATTAAAGTGGATGAAAAAACAATGTGCCGCAGGTGGGAACCGAACCCACAACCTTCGCATTTCGCGTGCGATGCTCTACCAATTAAGCTACCGCGGCGCTGTTTTCCCATCCACTTTCCTGGGTATTTATTTGTCCTAGTAGAATCCTGAAAGTGTTAGCCAGCGCCACCACTCACAGACCTTGGCGGCGGACGTGGAACGTCCTTTTTGCCGTAGGCGTCACGAGAACGTGACCTTTTTGGGTGAAGGCAACTGGTCAATAAACCCACGTATGCTACCGTAGATGTAGATGTTTAGATGTTAAACCACGTAGATGTTTAGATGTTTATTAACTATAATACAATAAACTATAGATAATTTCAAGGGTGCTGAAATGTGAGCATGCAACGAAATAGAAAGAATAAAGTGCTGTTAAAAAATTGAGCGAGAATAACACCAGCATTGTACACAGCATTTCAAAAATGTTTGCGTAAGTGCATGTGTCTACCTAAAAAGGCTGCTAAGTTTCCAAATGACCTAGCCTACCATACCTGAAGGGCCGTCCAAATTTCATGGCGCAATGATGTTGGAGCATGGTGAAGAGGGCAGGCGTCAAGTTATCCATTTTGATCAGCACACAAACAAACAAGGACAGCAGGGAGAACAGCGAAGAAGTGCATCTCCTGTGTTCATGTCCTGTGTTCTTCCTGTTGTCCTAGTTTGCACATCGATCACAATTATGTTTGATGCCTTGTATCAGAACTAATGCAATGAGCACACCTTTGTGCACACTGTCCAACTCTAGTGTGGCATGTCACAGGTCAGCTCAGTGATGCTATTATTAACATTGCTTTGATTTTGCTATCACTGCTAATGATGACTTGGCAATGAAATGCCTTCAAAATTTTACTTCATTATAGCCTACAGTAAAAGAAAGTTCCTTGGAAAGCTCGTATGTGTGTAACAAACCAAAGTACTTGATGTAATTGATTCTCCACAGCATTTATCACAGTTCAAATACGGACGTGTAAGAAAGTCAAACATGGTCTATCTGAAGAAGCTGTTCAGGTCAGTGCATGTTGCAGGTTTGATGAATCAGGAGTGCTGTAACAGAACCATGCAGTTTATTTTAGATTTTATATGTGGCACACAGTGTGAAAATTTAATAGTTTATAACCAATATAAATAATTGATAATGGGGCATTTGTGCCACAAAATTACACCAGATGTTACAAAATTACACCAGAGCTATGAGGGAGAAAATAACAAAAGGCTCCAAATTAATTTTGACTGCCTTAAGTATTTCAATATACACTAAAATTTCAGTGTGGCATTCATGAATTCTAAATGCAGCTGGCTATATGCAGTTAAAAATAGAATCAGTGTTTGTGTACTCAGCAAAAAAAATGCCCTAGCCATTAAGCCACTATGACAGATGAAATCCAGATGAGAACTTGCTGTATTTTCCGAATTATAAGTAACCCCTTAGTATGAGGGCAAATCTGAAAGTCTTTGCCCTACTGTTTTTAACAAAATTACGGCTGTAAATGCAAAGTCAACATATCCAGTCCCAGCGGCGGACCTTTCTTGGACCGGCCTGGCCTTATCTGTCGGTAGCTATGCGGCACGGCGCTGCTGTCAGTTGTTGAAGATGGCAGTTGTGCTTCACACGTTCACGATGTATAAGCAAAGAAGTGCTATTCATGTTCTATGGAGAAAGGGATGAACACCCATCGAAATCCACGGGGAAATGCAACCCACGTATAGGGAAAGGTGTCTTGCTTTGAGAAGTATGCGGTAGCAGGACAACGTTTCACATGCAATGATGAAGCAACAACAGGAGTTCAATGGTTGTTCCACAGTCAGCCGGACGAATTCTACTACAAGGGAAGCTCAATTTTAGTTCTGCAATGGGACAAATGTCTGAACTGGTATGGGGTCTATGCTGAAACAGTGTAAGGTACGTAGAATAGTACATATATTTGTAATTACCTGTGTGTACTTTATTTTGGCTAATAAAAAAATAGGGGCAAGGACTTTTTCATTTGCCCTTGTATAAGTCACTGCCATTTTCCGCGAGCTTAAAAAAAATTGGTATATATGTCACACCTGTATATAAGATGCACCTATTTTAACTTCGCGTGCATAATGAAAGGATACACACATGTACACCCATTGCGAAATTCTGAACTTAACCATTTCGGGGTACTAAATTACCGTAAACAACCTTTTTACGAGCTGTAAATTCCAGTTGGAAAAAATGTAACTTTAACCTTTTCTTTAAGAAAAACTAAACTATAACAACAAACTATACCGTGACTTCCAGTCACGGAGGCCATACTGGTGGCCTTCACTGCTGCTACCCTGCTGCTGCTGCTGCTCCACCTACACGGCTAACCCCAGCAACTAACATCTGTACCAATGGTTGCTTCACTGTTAATACAAGATTTGATCTCTTTCAGAATACTATCGCGCACTGTTATTTGCGCTTATAAAAAAGAAAGCACATATTGGTCACCCCAGAACGAGTGATTTTATGCATACATAAGTTGCACCGTAGTTACACACCAGCAAAAATTTTGAAAAAAAAAAAAAGGCGTGACTTATAACCGATAAATATGGTACATGAGTAAATATAGTACATAAATATGTTACCATGGAGCAGATAGGTAACTTACTAGAACTGCACACACAGTTCTGTTTATGTTGTACTTATCCTAAACTAATTATGCAGAAGTAACATGATTGCACACACTACCAATAGCAGTGATCAGTTTACTACCGTGTCTTCACAAATTGAGTATGCGAATGATAACATTAATTAAAACAAAAAAGCCTTCGCATGTCCTTCAAGCACCAATTTATCATGCCTGTTGAAAATTAAGTTAACAAATTCCTTGCACCTTTTACTTATTTATTTGTTTGTTTGTTTATGGATACCTCTCAAGCTCCTATCAGGGCATTGCGTTATGGAAGAATAACCATAAGTTCTCAACAAGAACAAAAGTAACAATTAGCAGCAAAAGATAGCACCATCATTTTTAGGCTAAGAAATGTGCTTACAAATGCACATGGAAAAGTTCTTGGTTCGGGCGCAACCATATGCACAAGCAACAGTTTTTGATGTCACAAAGAGCAATCCATCACTCGCTTGTCGTGTTGCTGGTTTCAGCCAGCCAGAAAATTTAACTTGTCGCCTGAAAGTTCGCACGGCAGCTTTTGCTGGGGACAGTGTTATTGCACAACAACATGCCAGCAACCAGACCGTCTGCTTCGATCTGAATCCGCTCTTTCAACTTTCTCTCTGCTGTGACATTAAAAAAATAGTAAAATCAGCCATATTATTTCAGGTCATCTCAAGCTGAGGACAAAGTATCTGCATTGTCTTGTCATTATTACTGAGATCAGTTGTTTGTTTTGACGCTCCTAGGCCTGAGACACCACCGAGTGCCGCGAAAGTAGAGTTTTGCTCACCAGATGGCGTGACGACATTTTACGCTGGTAGCATGGAACAAATTTCCACTGGCGATGACAGCATTTTAAAGCTAGATCAAGTACACCTAGGTTAAAACATTGGCCTTGGGGTACCTCTGGAACTTCTTTATGGACGCACAATATTTATTTGGACAACAACGCAAATTTCTCACTTTTTTTTTCGTATTGTTGCATCCATATGGTTGCTCTACGATGCAACGTGAGTGCTACAGGGTACGCATGTCATGTTGCTTGTCGCTTGAATATTGTGTGTATGTGGCTGCCACTTTAGTGATTGAAATAATGGTATCTGGAAGATCATTACAGAATGTGATGGCTCGGGGAAAAGCCGATGAATTGAAAGCATTACTTATACCAAATACTATAGGCTTGATGCTAATGATTCAGTATCAGCAAAAACATGCAGCACTAAGAGGCTTGGAAACCTAAAATTTTGCTGACTTTTGTTGTACCCGAAAGTATGGAATCCACACCTGAACTTTAAAGAATAGTTGACATTCAATAACCCTAATCAACTGTTTCACATGAGCTGTGCTCAAAAAACAGCATGCCGCGCAAATCATTGCAATCAAAAAACGAAAAAGAAAGACAGCCAGCTACATGCTGACATACAGCCAAACCTCAATATAATGAAGCATATAACAACATTAGATATAACAAAGTAAACCGAAATTTGATATTTCTTTTTGTTGTCAATATCAGCATATATGCTGGCTTATAATGAATATTACATATAACGAAGGTAGTTTTGGGTCAGCTGCAACTTTGTTATAAACAGGTTCAACTGTATTGTAGCATCACAGAAAACACACAAGACACCTACTCATAACTCTTTTCACTAACAGACTTGGCACAAATTCTAGACAAGTCCAATCACAAATGTCACAATATGTGCGAGGTGCATTTAAGATGCCATTGTTTTTGTTAAGACTGATTATTTAGGCATTTCATTTGCAAGCACAATTGTACACGTACAGCCTGAAAGTGATATTTGCTTAGATGGTGGCTTTGCAATGAAGCTAAAAAAGAGAGAGAAGAAAATGCACAGAAGGGCAAGGGGGCTCACCGACTTTGACGGTACTACCACCTTACAAGAACTGATTAGGAACATCATGTAGCTTGTAGGATAAAAAGCAACAGAGGAAACAAGCAGACACTAACATCAGGCACTGAGCTTGTGTAGTCCATGTAATGTTCAGCAGTAACTCTCTGCAGCGTTTCGACAGCATCAGGTTGTGACGCTGCAGTCATTTCTGCTGGTTGAGACACCACTGGTACGTTCACAGACTCTTTCTCGGCAGCAGCCTGCACACAGAAAAGTAGGCTGCATTCGCTTAACTTATTGTTCTTAAAGGGACCCTGAAACGATTTTGATAATATTGTACAAAGGTACTAAATTGTTAGGGTAGGTCCTTCATCATAAAGTAATGCATTTAAGTGCTCTGCGTAAAGCGTGCAATTTATTATACGGCTTTAAAAATGTACATCGATACCGATTGCAGCGGTGCCACTCCCTTGAGTTGACAATCGACCTAGTTAGCCCAAATGACGTCAGTTGGACGAGCTACCTGGTATACCCAGGTCAGGTCATCGCTAATTTTGCTATCATGAACAAACGTTCGTAATAGTTGAAAGGTTGGTTAATTTGTTTCTATAAAACAAAAGTAACAGAAAGAAAATACACAACAAGAATTTATCCCTACATTCAAGCACTTCTGGCACATAGAAAGTGTTGTACGTCTGCTTGTGTTACAACTTTCTCAATCTGCAGTCAGTGTTGGTCTTGATCTTTCTTTTTGTGAGCACCATGGATCACCCTTATTATGTTGTGGGATGCAAATCTAGAGATCGGCGACATGTCAAGCTGCGACATCCGAGTCCCTCTGCAAGGCAACATGCGAGCAGAGCGGCTGCAGTGCATTGGACAGTCGGTATGCGATCAGCGGCAGCATCTACCCGTTTGTGGCTGTCACTTCACGCCGGAGGATCACTACCACAACAGAGAGCTTTCATGTGTCCAGTATTTGGGTAAACGCAAGTGCAAGCATACTGGGGGGTTTACCGGCTGAGCAGAGGCGCAAACATGAATGGCCTGCATGGTGCAGCCACCTGGTCATACAGAGCTCAACCAGACACAGAGCTAATATGGCAGTAATTAAGTGTATTCCACTTTACTGCTGGTGCAAATTTTCAGCAAGAGCGTAATCGTGAACATCTCTTTTTAAATGTTTAAGATGTTTTACACTTGATTACAGCAATAGCAGCTCTGTGTTACGGCCGCCTGGATCGGCGCGCGCAGCAGGGGTTGCTACAGCTGTGCCATTCAACACACACCCCATTGAAAAAATGTAATTGAGGAAGTTTCTCAGGGCACCTCAGGGCGCCTCAGGGCGCCACTGTACTCCCTACCCCCTGCTGATGGCGCCGCGGCCGTAGAGATGCTTGGAGATATGCGCATATGACCTCTTCCACATGGTGAAGACGAGTTGATCATTGGCCCAGAAGTGTATTGACAGCTACAGGAAACTGCAAAAGAATCAAGGTAAGTGGTCATATTTTTAAGTCTGCTTTACACATTGAGGGTTGTCCTTTGTAGCATAATACGATAGAGATGCAGCTAAGGCACAGGCAGGGTGTTTACGTGACCTTGTGTGGCACATTGCATATTCCTTGAGACATTTTGGCAAGTGAGTTGCCACTGTGCCTAAGTGCTTTCCCTTACCATGCTTGTCTTTTTCTTTTTTGCGCTCGCTTTTGCTTTTCAAAAGAGACCTATTTCATCATCGTGGTAACTGCATGGCTACGTCCTCTGGTCGAGCGCCATGTTCACAGAAGTCTTCATTACAGACATCACCATGGTAATAATAATTTTGCAGTACACTTTCTCCGACCTGATTTGCCGGCCAAATTAATTATTTGGGGCGCTTGCACGTGCATCACTTTTACATTGTGAAGTTCCCGCGATGCATCAGTGGTTCTGAAGCGACTTCTCCTTTAAGCCTCAAATAACTATTCCTTGGAAGTGTTGCTGCTGAAGGCCCTGTGCAGCTAGCATATATTTTTTTCATATGCATTTTCACTTGTTATACCACATTCACTTGAGGCAAGCGATTTGTTTTTATAATCTGGCCAGAGATTCCACATGCAATTTACTGTATTTTTCAGATACATGCCGTACTGCTGCATGCCATACTGCAAGTCAAGCACCAAGAAAAAGCTTGATCTAAGCTTTCACGAGTTTCAAGTAGATGAAATTCCCCAGCAAACGTGGCTTAAGCCATATGCAGGAAAGATTTCTTTCCCAATGATAGGTTTGCCAGTAGCGTCGGTGCTCACGAAGTGTAATGAGCAGACGACTACAGTTCCTAGTCCGCCAAGACCCCGGCACCTGAAGTGGACTCCTGCCCCCACTGCTTTTCCTGGCTGCCCAAGCTATATGCAGTCGCAGACACCAAAAGTCAAACTAGAGTTCGCGAACTACGGATTCTAGAAAAAAAAAAAAAAAATCTGCGCTGCCTCGTTTGTCAGGCGGCATTCCTTCTAGCAGATAGAGCTCGAATGCCTTCTCTTGCTTGTATGCTTTCCATTGGCATGCTGTGCTTGGGTGCATGGAAGCAATTTTTCCGCAAACTTTGGCTCATGAGTGTACTCTCTATGGGCAGCATCATCCCAACAAAGGCTTGAGCGGAAAAAAAATAATGAAGCAGCAGGGGCTATCCGTGCTTTTGTGTGGCTTTTTGTTCAGCACAACTTCTCGCGGTTTCTTATAAAGCAATATTTAAAAAGCGGCCTGAACCATCTCGCACGCGCCATGGCAAGGGAGTTGACAGGTCAGAGGCACGTGCTGTGTTGCGGTAAAAGAAGCGGCTTTGCCCCCTTTCACAATTGCGCCCTCTCCGTCTGAATGGGTCAGCCGTAGCAACCCAGTCGCCTGCACCGATCCAGGCGGCCGTGTCTATGTTTGGCTGGTTAAGCTCTGCACCACCAGGTGGCTGCACCGTGCAGGCCCCTCAGGACGCCCACATTTACGCTAAAGCACCTTCATCAGAGTGGCAGTTGTGTGGAGGGGCTTTAGTTTACGCCTCCACCAATCCGCTAAATGGCCAGCTCGCCTGCAGTCACTGGAATACTGGACACACTCGGTGCAGCGACAGAACGCTCACAACGCATGTTGCTTGGATAGCTCTTGCGAGGGATCGACAGCCAGGCAGCTAGAGGAATAGTTGGAGAGGCTTTGTGCACTGGCTCCAAGAAAACCTGAAGTAGACGTCATGATATCACATCACGATGCAGAGCCAGTGAAGGCAAAGCTTAGCGCCGATTACTCAACAAACAAGTTTGGAGAAAAGGCATGGCTAGGGCAATTTGTAATCGTCCGTAGCTCTCTTAATATGAGATGCTTCACTTAAATTGTGGTGCTAATGTTTTACTGTAGCTGCACTCTATGCACGTACAAAATTTGTCCAAACCATTTCAGGGACCTTTAAGTACTCCAATCTCCAAACATGTAAAAAAATGAAAAGTGACACAAGAACTTCCAACTGAAAACCTGCTCCACCACCAAACTAGTAAACTGTAACAATACTGAGACACGCAACACATCTACAAACTAGTAAATTCATACAAGTTCACTATGCAGCAAGGCCAAAGCCCCCACCAAGTTTTTCCTTGGGGGGGGGGGGAGTAGGATGGCACACAAAGGGAGAAATGGAATCTGCATATTCCGGCAGAACCCATCTCAAGATGAATGTTGACGTTCATGTGATTAGTGATGAAAATAATTCAGCAGAACACATCTCGTGATGACTGCAGAGGGTAATGCTTTTAGCATTGAATCAATATAACGACACAACATATTGCCACCATCAAAACAAGTTATAAACGAGGCATGTACTGCAGCAGGACTCCATTTGTGTTTCACTAAAAACACAAGCGTGTTTTTAGTGAAGCATGCGTGTGGCCTCCGAAATACATGGCACACCAGTTTATGCGAACACTGAGAAGAAACGCGTCATGCAGTAGCCTAGATTTTCTCTTGTGCTTCTTTCTGGACACGCTGCTCCATCCAAGCAGCACTCCTAAGCAGAGGTAGGCAAATGACCTTATATTTTGTTTTCCTCCCTCAACCTCATGTTTAAAAAACTTTACCGTCCTCCCTCACCCTGAGCACAAAAAGCTTTACCCTCCCTCCCTCACTATAATCCATCTCTTGCCTTACATTTTCTATTATTTCAAATAAACCATTTGCTCAATACGTGAGCTCAGTTTACAGCACTGATTGTCTAGTGCCATTCCTACCGTCAAAGCGTGCCATGCTGCTTTGCTTTTAGGTACTTCACCATAGGTAGGCAAAATAAACAGAGCTCATTTAGACTCAATCACAAATAATCCCTGTTGCTTT
Organism: Dermacentor variabilis; assembly: GCF_050947875.1. Classification (NCBI taxonomy): domain Eukaryota; kingdom Metazoa; phylum Arthropoda; class Arachnida; order Ixodida; family Ixodidae; genus Dermacentor; species Dermacentor variabilis. The sequence goes on from NC_134568.1 coordinate 289,101,080, forward strand.
CAGCTCAGACTCATTGAAATTCTGCTCAGTCAAGATCACTCGGACACCAGAACTATACTTAGCCAGGCTCACTCGGTTTCAAACACACCAGATCTAAACAGATCTGGGCTTACTCGGACCGAGACTCACCGAAATTCTAGCCAGTTGGGTTCATTTTGATTCAGATTCACGAAAATACTACTCAGCCAGGCTCACTCAGACTCGGACTCTACAGACCTATAATCAGCCTGACTCACTCGGACCCAGACTCAAGAAAATTCTACTCAACCAGGCTCACTCTAACTCAGATTTTCTCTTGAATTGAACATATCAATGACAAAGATACCTTCATACCATGCTTATGAAAATGCAGATGGATTACAAACACAAATTATTTAGAAAAAGTTTGCAAAAGTCATTATTATACAAGAAATTTCCTAATTTCTTGTTCACCACAATGTCTTGTAAGAACCAAGTACGATGCTCAACCTTGGCAGGGCTGGATTTAGTTCACCTGAAGATAAAATGTGTAAAATGGGTCTTTAGAGAATATGCAAATTCTTGTTTGTGCATGTGCATGTGTGTGCAGTGCACTCACACTTTTGTTTCTGTGGCACATGTGCATTTATGGCAGTTAGGGATACATCACAGTCCTTTCTTTCTAGCACTGTGCTAAATGAAGGCTTGCCTTGCAAACATAAGTTTTCCCTGCTGAAATTGTGCACAAATAAGCTTGACTATATGTAACGCCACTTATCCACAATTTACTATAGAAGCACAGGCAGTACAGCTCACTGTAATGCTTTTTGAGGTGTCAGACATAATGCTAGGTGCTAAGAATTTCTGAAGTCCTGTTTGGTCCATGAAATAAACCGTAGCTTTGTCTATGACACTATATACCTACCATAAGTGCAGATGCACAATTTCAGTAGTGACCCTGCTGACAACCGTATTTACTGTCAATCATGCTGCATCAAACACGGAGGATGGAAAAGATCTAAGAGGGAGCATCACATAATCTTGAAGCAGTCATAAAAATAATGAAAAAGAAAGGCTCATGGGAAACAGGCCCTTACCACATGATGCGAAAGCAATGATTTTTCTATGTTGAGTGTGGAGAATGGAGCACGCGCACAACTAGGGTGCCACTAAAACCTACTGCATACTATACAGGGCTTAAAAAGCCTAATAACAGCACAGGGCCTATTCCTGAAGACTAGGGTGCCACTAAAACCTACTGCATACTATACAGGGCTTAAAAAGCCTAATAACAGCGCAGGGCCTATTCCTGAAGACTCAACGCACAGAACTGTTCAATAGAGAATTTTGTGGGGCGGCATCATAGGAGGCTGGCTTGCCGAGGCTAGCTGCTTGGCGTGACATTCCCTCCCATTTGCATTTTACATCTGTCAAGGCACCAAGTGTGCACACAAAAGCTACAATGGCTATGTTCAATCGAACTACAATTCACGAGAGCAATGCTAAAAGTTTGCCTCGCCTCGTTTTTATTAAAGGTTGCGCTAGACATTGAGCACTTGGAATGACCGGTCGCTCCACAGAGGCAATAGTAGTACCAGTAATCGTAGGCAGTGCCACAACCATAGTACAACCAGCTAATGAGCAGTGTCATGATGTCAAGTCACGCTGAATGGCAGCCACCACTGCTTCCCCACGAAGGCTCAAATGCCCAAGCAGAACAAGGGAGGATTCGAACGAACATTGAATGAGAAATGGCAACTCCACTGACGAAACCTACTAAACTGGAGAAAATCTGACAGTGTCAAACTTACTCACATCTTGCAACACCACTACCACAATGCACCTTCTTTGACTTTGGCCAAAAGAGAGAACAGGAATGCTTACATGGCATGCACTGAGAGCACAGAACATGCTCGCAAAGCGCTAGTTATGTCACACACTTGCTCTTTGTGCCACTTAACCACTGTAGTTAAGCTCTGTCATTGCCTACAAAATTTAAGCAGAATTCCCACATGAACATAAGCAAATTCGCAATCGTACCACGTCGCTGTTCACGGAGAAAGCGTCGGCCGATATCCTCAAGTCCTCACCCGTGACGCCAAGTTTTTCACACTTCTTGTCAGCGAGCATGAAAAGACAATTTCAATTAACTGCTTGAAGCCAGCTCATCTAGACTCTGGCAGTGCCACCTCCACAACTTAAATCGCTTTGCGGCAGTGCCTTCATTGCTAAGGGGGGAGCCATGTAGTGGACAGTACTCACAGAGCCCCTCGGTGGAAGAAGAGACTGGACTATGAAAGGCTCGATGGGCACCTAGGACAGAGCACTTGTACACTGTCTGCATGTCAAAAAGCAAGAGCTCGAACTTGGCAACAAAAGGGATGAACACGTGTGAACAGCAATTGGAGAACCTCCGATTGTATGCCATCCCAGCTGGCAGTGAGAAACAGCCACATATGCAAGGATATGCTTCCTCACACACTACTTTCACTCAACTCAAGATGAAATCCACCTTTTTACTACACATATAGTAATAAGCATGACAGATATTGCAAAACACATCAAGAAAAGCAAGCATGTGCATTTGATTCCTGTGCTCGTCTCATAAGAAAAGAAAAAGAGGACTAAAGCTGAAGGATTGCACGACTCCTGAAAAGCTTGCATGATGGCACACACATCACAAAAGTAAGATACATGATAACTGAATGTACAATATTTGCTGTCTGGAATGCGCAATGTACACAGAAGCCCATGTCTTCCTTTATAACTAGGTGACAGATGCTATATGCATCTTTTTCTGACAGCCATCATCTGCTAGCTGCTTGTCTGAGCAAAAATCTGCTGACATCTCCGACAGTTTGCGGGCAGTCTGGAACTTCTGGCCTGTGAAAAAACTAACATGCTTCTGACAATTCTCGGACTAGTGGGCAGAGGTTCCAAAGCTGTCCGAGCCCAATTGAATGTGGCACAGCAGCTTCCAGCAGTCGGAGACTGTCAGTGATTGATAATAGAAGAGTCCCAGCGACCCATGTTGCCGAGAGGCCCATTTAAGGGCGGCACATACCCAGAGCATTTGTGGTGCAACCTCAAAGTGTCGGATTGCTGTGCTTTGGGAAACCGTGTGACGTGGGTTCGATTCCGCCTGGCATCGGAGAAATTAAAAGGATATTTTGGTGCATTAGTATTCTTGGGGCACTTCCCACACTTTCCGGGGGCTATTTATGTAAGCATCTATCTATGTATCTATGTATGTTCATATCTGTTTTCCCGCCTCTACCTGGGTCACTGGGTAGTCGGTGGTGGAATGGGTACAGCTGTGCTGAAGTAACAGGGTTTGAAACTAACCATCACACCAACTTGGGTCACCGAGTATGTGCTGGTGCATACATATGTGCCACTCTTCAATGAACCTCTTTCACACCGACATGGGTCAACGTAGATGTGGGACGGGGCATGTACCGCTACTCAAAGGAACTCTGATGCCGATTTGGAATGCTGGGTATGTGCCAGTAGGTGTGTGCCCCTCTCCAATGAAGATCTTTGACGCCAACTTCGGTAACAAGGTATGTACCACTGGGAATGTGCCACTCTAAAATGATGACAAATATCCCTTATATTTCTCCGATGCTAAGCGGAAACGAATGTCACAAGGGTTCCTCAAAGACAGCAACCAGACGCATTACTAGGCTGTGGCACAAATGCACTGGGCATGTGCCGCTTTTCAATGAGTGCCTTTCACGCCAATATTTTAGCGAGCTGTGCCATGAAAGCACTATGTATGTGCTGCTCTTCAATGAACCTCTCACCAACTTGGGTTACTAAGTATATGGCACTGAGAGTACGGCAAGCGAGGGAGAGAGACTGTTGGTTGCAGACTCTTTTCCCTCAGCACAGAAGCCTGAGGCTCTAACCATTTGTCCATGGACTACACAGTGATCCAGGTTAGGGGGAAAATGGTTATACATACAAACATACTTAGCCCCAAGAAAGTGCTCGAAGTAACCTAAGAATGCTAACGCATTATCAGTGCAGTGACGCACCGTACGAGGCATGTATGCAGCCGAGCTCCTCTCTTGCACTTCCCACTACATGCTGCACCATATAGTGGCACTGCTGCGAAGTAGGTGCATAGCAAGTGTGAATATATATCCAGACACGATTGTCTGAATATAAAAGATGTGGATTCACCAGATAAAGTTTAAAGGGTTTCTCTTTTGCCATTGAAGAGTAGTACATATCCAATGGTGCATACTCAGTGGCCCAAGTTGGTCCGATGAATTGTTTCAAAATCGGTTCGCTTAGCACAACTGCCCGACACTCTACCCATCAGACCATGGACTACCCAATGATCCAAGCTGGCGGGAAAACAGACAGTTACCAGAAAGTATATAAAGGATCCCAAGAATGCAAATCGCATTAAAAGTACACAAGGCAAAAACTAAACAAGGATCTGCATTGATTCAACTTAATAGTCACCTCCAAAGATTATGCAGAGGCTGTGTGAAGTCCTAAAGCTTTCCACACACTCCATACAACAAAAATTGCCAAGAAATGTGCCAACTGCGAAATGTGACAGTGGACACAGACTGGCCAAGTCAGATGGCAGAATGGCCATTGTGCCAATGAGGCAATGCAGCAGATACCCTGGAAGTGATCAATCGAGAAGACCGCATCTGCTCTGCATTACATACCACCACACCTTGAATGCCTCCCCACCAAGACATTGCAAAGGGCATAGCACTCAAACGAACAAATTAACCCACACCTATTTCTGGCCTTCTTTGTGTATTACCGAAGGAATATAATCCCCTGTATATACAAGGAGCCATCTTGAGCACTTGCTTTGCAATAATGCTAGATCCCTGCTATCCCTACTGTCAATGTCATGCCGTTAAAGTGCTTGCATTCTTTTACAGTCGGGACTAACTGACACTCTTAACCCTTTGTATTCATAATGGTAACAGCGCGAAAAACAACAGACGGGGTGAAAGAAACCTGTGTTTGCTTCACTCCGTCCGTCGTCTTTTTTTTTATTGCACTGTTAGCATTATGAACATTTACCAACTTCCCGACCTTTCTACTTTAATAACCCCTTGTAATTCCATTACATACAAGTGCCCTCAAAAGCAATGAACACATAAAACCTATAATAAAAAATAAAACTGCCTTATATACTGTTCTCCCTTTGCCTGCAGTGCTGTCCAGACTAGTTCACTCACTCAGCATCCAAAATTACAATCTTTCAATCAATGCTCGTCTGGTGCATTAAACATTTGCCCAGGGAGGACTACCCCTTGAGCATCAGACTTGGTGGGTTTTGAATCTTTTTCTTTCCTTAATTCAGTGCACCCGACTCTGCCCGAGAAAAAAATACCCAGAGATACAACTTCTGACTAACCCTGTAGTTCCTAGCGCAACACTAGAGATCAGCAACTAAGCAAGCTCTATGAGAAACCAACAAAAATGCTGACCATAAGGCGATTATGACACTTTCAACCTCTCTGCGGAGGAAAATGTCTGTTTCATAAATGCCGACGTGCTCATAAGCCTTAAATAAACCTTTTTCCATGGGCTTTATATGGAAAGGCAAATTTATTCCCCGCTCTTAACACCTTTATGTGCCCTTGTGACTAGTTCACTAATCCCATCCTTTCTACGAAACAGTAGTAACTACATAGGTCAGTGAACTCACTCTGACTCATCTAACACTTGTATAGTAGTCGATTGTTTGGTTAGTTGGTAAAACATGAATTGCCACAGTTGAGTGTAAAATGATATAGGAGAAAAAGTAACCCCACAGCCCTTTTTTTTTTGTCCCCTGTCATTCCTGCTATGACAATCACTGCGAGAGATTGATCCAGTTACCCCCAATCAGTATGAGTGGGCACAAGTCTGAATTGAGCCCAAGTGAGTACTGGGAAGAATGAGTACCACTGAATCAAAGCATGGGAGAATGATCAAGTTATAATCACATGCAATTCCAACTGCTTTAGAGTCCATGAAATTGCATGCGAGGCTGAATCCACACAATCTTAAGTGATTTGCAAGCAGGACCATTGGAACAAGCAAGCCTGACTGAGGTTACATAAATGAAGGGCCTGTGTCTATCAAGTCAAACTTTATGATAAAAGGTGCCAAGTTATACAGTCAAATGTATGGACCTTTTTTGTGAAATGTAAATTCAATCAAATGCTTACAGGTTATATGCTCGTTGGCATTAACTGCAATTCGCGCGCCAAGGGTGTCCCATGTTTTTCGCTGTGGCATAGTTCCCAAGCATGCAAACTTGCACACTTCAATTTACATACCTTTTCACCACCGACTATTCGTCAATGCAAAGAGAATGCTCTCTCACCCAAAGAATGTGTGAATATGCATGTACACACAAAGTGGACTGTATTGAGTGGTTGTTGGGCTAAAGTGCATTCCTGCAGCAAGAGAGCACAGACAATAAATTCGATTCCATACAATTCCTCCACATGTGAAATGCATGCACTGCAGGGAAACTAGCAAAATGTTTGACTCACCTACATGCCACACCGCCTAGTAATCCAATAAGTGCCGTGATCGGCCCCTTTGCAGCTTTAACTCTTTCCTTAGCATTAGAAACATGCTCATTATCGGTGCTTTCGCATGTTAAGGTTTTATTTCAAAATGCATTAGTCGTAACATATATATACATCGTCATCATGATCAGCCTATTTTAAGTCCACTGCAGGACGAAGGCCTCTTCCTGCGACCTCCAATTAGCCCTGTCTTGCGCCAACCGATTCCAACGAGTACCTGCAAATTTCCTAATTTCATTGCTCCACCTAGTCTTCTGCCGCCCTCAACTGCATTTCCCTTCTCTTGGTATGCATTCTGCAAACCTAATGGTCCAACGGTTATCAAACCTGTGCAGTACATGACCTGCCCAGCGCCATTTTTCCCTCTTAATGTCAATTAGAATATCAGCTATACCCGTTTGCTCTCTGGTCCAAACTGCTCTCTTTCCGTCTCTTAACATTATGCCTAGCATTTTATTCCATCGCTCTTTGCAAGGTCCTTAACTTGTTCTCAAGCTTCTTTGTCTGTCTCCAAGTTTCTGCGCGTATGTCAACACCAGTAAAATGCAATGATTGTACACCTTCCTTTTCAATGACAATGGTAAGCTTCCAGTCAGGAGCTGACAATGTCTGCCGTATGCGATCCAGCCCATTTTTATTTTTCTATGAATTTCCTTCTCATGATTAGGGCCTCCTGTGATTAGTTGACCTAGGTAAACAGACTTCACAGACTCTAGAGGCTGACTGGCGATCCTGAACTCTTGTTCCTTTGCTCAGCTATTCATCATTACCTTTGTCTTCTGCATATTAATCTTCAATCCCACCTTTACTCTCTCCCTGTTAAGGTCCTCAATCATTCGTTGTAACTAGTCTTCATTGCTGCAGAATACAACAATATCATCGGCAAACCGAAGTTTGCCGAGATATTTGCCGTCGGTCTTTACTCCTAAGCCTTTCCAGTTCAATAGCTTGAATACTGCTTCGAAGCACGCAGTGGAAAGCACGCATGGAAGCACGCATGGAAAGTGGAAATAGCATTGGAAAGATTGTCTCCCTGTCTGACCCCTTTCTTTATAGGTATCTTCTTGCTTTTCTTGTGTAGAATTTAAGTAGCTATAGAACCTCTGTAGATATTTTCCAAGATATTTACGTAAGCTTTCAGTACTACTTGACTACGTAATGCCTTTATGACTGCTGGCATCTCTACTGAATCAAATGCCTTTTTGTAATCTGTGAAAGCCATACAGAGGCTTATTGTACTTTGTGGATTTCTCGATAACCTGATTAATGACATGACAGCTCTGAAAGCAGATGCACAGTGTTCCTCAGCAGAACTCGTTTTCAGCACGACACTTCACATACTCTGCGAGTTCTTCGCCTCATAACCATCATCTGCTGACCTACAATCTTACGCCGACCGCCTTCGCATTACAATGGCTACTGTTATACCACCACAGCTACGTAACAACCACAGAAATGTTTACATGAGCCCATCTTTACTTCATAGCAGTCACATATTTATCCATCCACACGATACTCGCGCTCATTTACAAGCTCCTTACGACAGTCCCTTCGAAGTCCTCACCCGTGACGCCAAGTTTTTCACACTTCTTGTCAGCAAGCATGAAAAGACAATTTCGATTAACTGCTTGAAGCCAGCTCATCTAGACTCTGGCAGTGCCACCTCCACAACTTAAACCGCTTCGTGGCAGTGCCTTCATCGCTAAGGGGGGAGCCATGTAGTGGACAGTACTCACAGAGCCCCTCGGTGGAAGAAGAGACTGGACTAGCGCCATCAGGCATATAGGCTTGATGATGGCAGCCGCATCATCAACGTAGTCACCTGACAAATAAATGGCAATGCTTTGTGGACTTCTGTTTTTACAGCAGAAAGCACCATGTTCTTTTTTTACTGGATTCTTTAGGCTCTTGAAGCAATGGTTGTTAGGTTAGGGAACATGCACAAGCCTCCTCAGCATTCGATCAGCTTTTTACTGCAAAGCTGTTTAGCTCTAGCCCCCGTATGCCTCCCCTGCATGCGTTCCCAGGGTGGGCACCCTGGCTGGCTTAAATCCATATCAGTGCATGGGCAGGAATGCATGGGCCGATCCTGGAGACAGTGCAATACCGGGCCAACCCACAGTGGAGGTGAAGCAGGCTTCGAGCACTTCGCCAACTTCCAAAAACAAGTTTAATATCTTGGGTCCAAATAGAATCCCATAAATTCGGTGTTGTGAGAAAAACACTATATAAGAAAGTGCACTTAGCGTAGCAAGTTGGCCTTCATGCACTTTGATTTAATTCCTGTGACGAATAATGAGACGAGGAAAGAGTGCAGCAATGGCACCTGTACACGTGGCCTGTGCTTCTGTGCTTATGTCACGCACATAAAAGGCACCGGAGCAGCTGACGCAGTGGTTGCCACAGATGCATGCGAGGTGCGGTGACCGCGGCAGCGCTTGTGTCAGCGTAGTGTGGTGCCGTATGAAAAAAATGTATTATTTCATAATATAAGCAGCCCATGTGTTCAGCTTAGCTAACAGCTTCGCAGGTAACCCGTACCCATATGAATGTTGCGGCACCACCAATTTTTTGTGCAAGCAAGGTGGTCTAGTTGTGTGCCTTGAACTGGCACTGGAGCCTTTGCGTGCTTTTTACTTGTACCATATTGAACAATAATGTAGTGTTGTACAGTACTGTACAGCAAAAAATAAGGTCATTCACAGAGGCGGTGTACAAAAAGTAAGAGACTAGGCTGCTAATCAAACTTATGCCGAAGGTCAGCCTGAAATCGACTGCATGCTCTTTTGAGAGGAAAAACTCCACATAATGGGAAAGATTGCTCGGAATAAGTAAGATACGCTGTCAAAACACTGATGGACAAAAGCAAAAAGCTGCACTTGATATAAGTTGAACATGATCATAAAAACAACATGCACTCCTGAGCATGCACAGATGTTTGAGACATTGTTAAAACATTGTAGATGTCGGATCAAAAAATTACAATGCAACAGAAGCTAGTGTCGTCATTGCTGCTGTAATTTATATACACCGTGTCTGAGCAAGTTCAACTGTGCAAATCTGAGTGATTGCCCGAGTGATCTTGACTGCTCAAGTGATTTTGGCAGACTGGTTTTGCGATGTTCGAGCCTGAGTGGCTATAAGCTAAAAATATTTGAGCGAGTCAGAGTTATTTTGCCAACCTATAGCTGTTACCAAATATAAGAAAGACGTTTAAAAGCAACTTCATAATTGCATGGTCTTGAGTACACCCATCACACGTCAGATAAGTAATTTGTCCACATCAACATCGTTCTCTTGAATCCGAGCATTGACATGATAAAGGTGTGTGTGTAATGCCAACCATTAAGTAGCGTAGGAATTCACACAGTGTAATCCATGAATTTTTATTTACCTTCCGACACAGCAAAAATTTTATTGTGAAATACATAGCAAAATCTAGGTGTCATATCTTTCATAAAAGTATTGTTAATAGTTACTGCTGCTACACACATCCATTATGTACATAAGATAAAAATATTAAGTGAAGTATAAAACTACTTGCCACACCAACAAGCAAGGTAAAAAACTACTTGTCACGTCGATAGCTCCACATGCAAATATGAAATGTTGCTTAACACACGAACAGAGACTAAAAAGAAAGATGCAGAAAAATCAATCGCACAAGAATAAATTACACACATACAACCTGCTTCCACCCATCAAGCATAACAACACACAGGGAAGAAAAAAACGCTTGCACAAAGCAATCCACAGATATTTGTTACATTTGGTAACTCTTTGCAGCTGTAGTAACAAAGTTGGGATGCCAACAATCGGCCATCAAGCTCTGAAGCAATAGAGAAAGTTGGTCGTACATTCAATTGCCATCATTACCATTTAAAACTGCTCTGTACTATAATTACAGCTTCAGACAAAAAAAAAAAAGAAACACTAGCTTTTGAAATATTTAACTGCAACATCCCACTGTAGCTTTAACACCTAGCTATACTCCCAAGGCACACAACACTGTTACAGAGTAAACATGCCTGACAAACATACAGACAGGAAGACACCAAATGGCCTCACTTTGGAGGTAGACAAGGTTGCAATCCCCAGTTTACCATCATAAAATGTTAAAAAATTTTGGTTCAACAAGTCTACACTTGAGTAAAACCAAGCACAGGAATGGAAATCACATATGAAGAGGAGCCCTTGTGGCTTAAGGCTGAGAAATTTACACTGTAGGTTCCGATTCAATATTGCCTTACTAGTGTTGGTCTGGCAACTCTCCACATTTGCAACGACAATTTTAATCCAAAACCTCCACTGCAATACAACCCTGTGAAGCCCTATTTAGAATTCTCATACACAGGTAGGTAATCATTACAAAAAATTTCACAGTTCATATATCTGGGTAGCAACTGGTATCTGCCTGGCAGAAGCCACATGAACAATGCTTATATATTTAAAAAATATTCAGTAACATTTATTTAGTGATGAATCAGGCATTAAAAGAAAGTTTCTTTCTTAAACTCCCAAAAGGGAATAACCTGAATGTCAGCAGAAGGTTTATTATTTACCAAATGCACATTTCCAATGCACATTTCTGGTGTGTGAAAGGATCAGAAAACAAGTCAAGTTCTGAATGTTCTCAGCCACACAGAAGCATGAAATACACACATTCTTGCTACTGCCTGTTATAGAACAGTAATACAAATTGTTCATTATAAATTCATTCAGCAATAAATTCTCATTAGGATATGTTGCATGAGCTATCATCTACCTGAAAGGCAGCATAGTTGGTAAATTATCAGTAAATAAGCACTAGGTCAAGATTAGAAAAGCCTGCCAGTTTTAAGATATACCAGCAAACGCAAGAAGTATTTTTGTGTGTATCTTTGAGCTAAAAAGAACAAGTGCATTAAGTAGAATGACTGGACTTTAACAGCCCATCTTACAGAACAGAGCCTGTTGCCATGGTTGATTATGCTGCAGAAAAGTGTCTTCAATTACCGTGAAGTTGTGAAGGATGATCTCACCTGCACATATGAGTTCTCAAAAACTCTTCTAAAAGAAAAAGTAAGACTTCTAGCCACCACAAAATTATGATAGCAAACAGCACAGCTAGGTAAAAGGGCCAATACTCACAATAAAATGACAAATTAGAACTTGATGTGCATAGTTTGTATCTTAAAGCAGCTTAAAGTATGTCCCACAAACTAAGAAATGACTCAATGCCAAATTGCCATTCGTCATGCACCATCCCATGCATAAACACTATCACTTTGTTGCACGCACCTTTAATACCCACAGTACAGTTTGAACCACCTATTGGCCCTAAATTTAGAAACACATTCGATGAATCTGCAAATATTAAATTACCCAAAATGCTGAAACTATGTTAAAAAAATTTTAAATGCTCTTGATGCCCTTCCTACAATGTAAATTATGACTTTGTCATGCCCTGCATCATAGTACTGTTAACAAAGGCAACCGTGACATGACACAACCTACATGCTGTGTGCTCTGACAATTCTGAGCCATGCCCAGGGTTACAACTACAGGATTTTGTATTTTAGTTCACCATGCAAAACAAACAGCAAGCACAGTATAAAAAACACAGTAACAATAGACAAGAGCCAGAGGCATGGAAGCAAACATGGCAGTGCTGTCAAAATGGCGAGAATATCGGACCATGAAATGACAAGTTACAATTCCCATAGCAACTTTGTCTTAAATGCTCTCAAAGGGGCCATTACAAACTAAATTTTTGACAATTTCTATTAAAGACTGGGATGCAATATGAAAGTGGGGGAAATAAGCTTTTAGGACTAACTATGCTTCACTTGAAATGGTTTCCTTAAGTGCAACCTGTCAACTTTGTCACTCTAGAGCACCATATTCGAAGACAACAGATTTTCCATTGCAGCATGTTTTACAACTGCATATAGTTTATAAAATTGTCATAGAAGCCACTCATCCAAATACTGCATTATCTGCATGGTGGTTTGGCTAGCCACCTTGACAAGCAATAAACAATAAGAACTAGTGCATTGGAATTGCACACTTACAACTAGAAATACCAGTCAAGTTGGTATGCTCATAGCCAGACAGGACACAGCCCTGTAATGGTACTGTCGTTGCTACTGTCACTTCCCAGAAGTCGTCTGCTTTTTGAGAGTAGCAGGCTCTACAGTATATGCTCTAGGGTTAAACTATTGCTGGCAACCATAGATATGTTGCATGGCTACATGTACACACTGCACCACTATGAAAGGAAACTGTTTTTAAATAGCTATTCCTGTAAACACGCAAGTGCATGCCTCAGTCAATGCTATTTAGCGTGTAGTTGCTCACACCAAATAATTCCCCTCTATGGAACTTATTTCAGTGCAGGAACAAGAAAAATCACTGGCTTTAAACAGAAATCTGGTGTTCCCTTTCATATTGGCACGTTGTATACACTCTGGCTATGAGCATGACGAACTTGGAAATCATACAGAAGGTGGTACAAGTGCCTTGGTGGTCACTAGCAGTAATCTAGACTTGAGCAAATTGATGTGATATCCAGCAAAAATGGAAGTTAAAATACAGTGTCTTACAGCGGTACTTTCTCAAGTGTGCCAAGCATTAGCTCTCACACTGCTTTTTGTGAAATCTGCTTTGATCTGAACGGACAAGCCAGGTGTTCCTAGAAATGGCTAGGTTCATTTGCCTAGCTGCTAAACGAAGATGGACAAGCGAGAAGCTCAGTCATTTATTCTGAACTTCCTCTTCAAAAACAAACATATTTTACTTTCATTTTAATGACAGCAACTGTAATAGGTTGAAATTCCTCCAAATTAGTGCAAGCACGAGCATTTGTGCGCAAACTATCACGTTCATGTCAGTGATCACCCTCAGGACAATGACAGTCTTCAACCCTGCAAAAAGCAGGCCCAACAAAGATATGACATTTCAAAGCAAGAAATGTCTTTGTGCATATAATGACTGTGCTATGTTTACCAAAGTGTACATCATTGGCACAATTCAGCACAGATGTGCTGCATCATTCACATATGCATCCTTGTCCCACTGAGTGCATTTATTTGTTACAAAAAGTGTCGACTGTGTTAGTCTACTAATGTAGAAAACAAAAAGTATGGACGGATAGTTAAAACAGATGCCTCACATTCCTATTTTATCCTATCTTAATGAAAAGATACAAATAAAATAGTTACTGGAACCCCTCCCACAATTTTAATTATGGTCCTTGGTGGTTCAATAAGGAAGTGTTTTTTGTCACATACGCAAAGTGCAGAATCTATTTTTTCTTCCCGAACAAAAGAACGTACAATACTGCTTACACCTAGGGGTGATGTGCTACACAATTTATTCTATTTTAGCAAAGATGTTGCTGCTGCAATTTCAATATTCATTGTTCTCTCATTGACAGTGGTCTCATTCAGCACGCAAGCTCTAACACCTCTCCCTCGCCCTCCCTCCACACACACCATTTTAAATGGAACCCCCTGTGGAGGATATAAACAACAAATATAGGTGTCATGTTAACTTCCAGTGAACGGCTTAGCTTAAAATGAAGTTACGACAAGGTAAAAATTCTCAGTAAATGCATAAATAAAGCAAGCCCAATTTTAACGAAGTTGCTTGATTTGAGTTCGCTCTAATCAAAGCGTGTCACAGTGTGAACCTTAATGCATCTGTTTTGAGCTACATGAAATAAGATTTGTTTGGAGCATGTGCAGAAGTGCTAAAGACAATGAACAGGGTGAGGGGGTGGGAAACTTGCTCAGGTGTCCGCCACCCTGTCGATTTTTCTGCACGCTAGAGGACACATTAAATTATGAATCATGTATTGAGCGACATGTCCTACTTGCCTCAGGTGCTCCAGGTACATGCATGCAATGCATACAGAATTTGTTGAACTGAAACTCCAGGACAAGATTTTTTCACTAAATCATGGTGCTCAATTATCTGAAATTAGGAATGAAAAAATTTTGTCGTGGGTTTTACTTAACTGTAGTTTGTTCTACTGAGGTTCAATTGTGTGTATGTGGAGGCCTAGGAAGAAGAGATTGGAGAGAAAAGAAGGCATATAAATTGTGAGGTGGGGTGGTTGCAGCTGATGGAGAATTCTCCATGTCAAAGAGGCCTAGGCAATTGGCGTACTAGGTTATAACCTCAGAGCATTTACCCAGAAATTGAAACTTCATGCCCCTATGGAGCTTCTCAAGAGCCCTTTTTCACTGCCCCAGTGTGCCACACACAGCTACAACAGTTGTACTGGCAGCATTGAATGCACAATTCCTTAGTTACCACTCTCAAATTAACACTTATGAACATAGAAAGGTGCTTTCAATGGTTGAATACAAGAGTGGAAGGTTGCCCTTATATTCATGTAAAGTTTCAAGCAGAAATGCTTTGGCCAACAGCAACAATTCTCAAATTTATTTCACTATTCCAACTGGCATTGTAATAATCAACAGCCCTTTGGAAATTTCCTCCATTATGCCCAATGCACTTACAACGATCATGCACATTTAATTCTAAAGTTTCACCTTGATTTGCATAATTCAAAATTTCCAAACATTGTAGTTCCCAGCAAGCACTGAGAACCCTAATTAGTAAAAATACAAACCTTTCATAGTTTTTATTTTTTTCATTTCATACATACTTTTGCTAATTGGGGCTCTCAGTGCTTACTGGAGGGTGATTCCACAAGAGATCAAACATGCATGTCTGCTTGATATTTTTGTTTTGTCCGTTTTTTTATATGTCATGTAGTAATATTCAAACTACACGGAACCGAAACTATTATTGCCCAAAAAGCGTTCCCAGTAAGCCAAAAAAATATTTGAAGGTGGCAGCGCGAGCCTCCCCCTATACCACAATATCTTCCGATTTCGCAGCCGAATTAAATGCAAACTAAAAACGTTGTGTCGAAAAACTTTTCTGCTCATTTTAATACACTTTACAGTACATTAATTCCATGTGTTTTTTAATGCTGTGTAAAAAAATTCCACACATGGCCCAAATAAAAAAAAATTTGTAAATTCGATGTGTCTTGGCGCGTTTTCTTTCACACAGAAACTTGAAACAAGTGTCAAACATGGAATGTGTTTTTTGTAACATTTATGCAAAATATCATCTTCCTAATGAAACACGAAAGAAAAAAAAATACTTAAAACGTTTTTTTCAAGGAACTCATTTAAAAAAAAAAAATTAAATAACTGTGCTTCCAATTTAAAAAAAAAAATGTTGCATGGAAGTCCACTTATGTCGTGCAAAACGTGGGTGCAATGTTTCCTCATTTGCTTTATTCACAAGATATAATGGACCAAAGTGGCCCATGTTGAGCGTGCTGGCTTCTGTACCTTTGCTGCTTGTCTATCAGTTTGCATTCTCACATATCTAGTTCTAATTTTTTTGTTGCTTCATAACTTCGCTCTAGCAGCTGGTTTTCAACAAAAAGTGTATTGTCAGATTTTATTTGAGTCTAACTTATGCCGGTGTGGGGGGCTGCCGCTCTCTTAAGTGCTAATGTGTACAGAGTTTACAGCCTACAACCTCTGTGGGCATCACACTTATGCCTTCCTTATTCGCTTGTCAACAGCATGCGAGATGCCACGAGTGCATGTTGTGGCTGACCTTGCCAAAACCCGCCTGGTGCACATAGTAAATTACCTGTATGCGGCGCCAAGGCAAGCTAATCTGTAAGCGAGGGAGCGCTTCCATAATCAGCAGGTGTGCCATTATGGAGGTGCTACTCCGCCGCTTGCTGCCCATCCCCCACATGCAATGGATAGTGGATGGAACCTTCTTCGGCACCACCGGGTGCGACACGCTGCGCCTTTGTAAAAATTTATCCGAGTCATTTCCCAAGCAGTTTATTTCATTTTCCATTACCACATGTTTTCCGCATTGCTTACAGATAAAGTCTTCCTGTCTTACCTCGACCTTAACCTCTGTGTTCCAGCTGCCCGAAAAAGTGCAGTGCGGCATGACTGGGCCAAAGGCTGCCAAGGTTGCCTAATTTATGTTTTGTCAGCACCTTGCTGACGCACTTTCCCACGCCGAGAACAGCAGAGGTAACTGGTGGAGCCAGATGAACATTGCCCTTCGATAACGAGTGTGGTCCATAACGTTTTCACAGTGGAAAGCTTTAGCTGGCGTCGTTCATAAAACATGAAACTGTGAGACATTCTGGAGGCTGAGTCATGACAGCGGTGCAGAAGCGACAGAAAGAGTGCAGTGCCGTTAAGTATACACACGATGCATGTGGCTCATAGCTCGGTCCGAGTATTCTGTGCCGATTATTTACGCGTTCAGAATAAGATTGCTAAAAACAAAAAAAGTTTCGTTATGTAAATGTTCTGGATGTTGCCTCCCTGCAGAAGCTACTGTGAGAGGCTGAGGTTATTCGCGACACCGACGAGATTTGCCAGTACTGCTTGACGCGCCTCAAGGAAATCCTGTCTTCATCTAGTGGCACTGGCGACGAAGCAGACAAGGCATTCCTTCAGAAAGAAGGAGCAATTGAAAACTTGAACAGGTACATCCACGTTTCTTTTTATGTTTACCCATTGAAGCCGCCACCTTCCACTCACAAACGCAGCAGATGATCTTGCGGAAAGAGAAAACGGGCCTAGGTTGAAAGTGTCGTGGCAACGAATATATACTCAACTTTAAGCACTGCATATGGAAGCATCAGTACACCTGAACCGTCAGTGACAGAATGTTGTGCATGCGCTAGCTGGTTAAATAGCTTCAAGCAAGCGTACGAGACTTCAAGGTCCTATCCAGAGCATCTCCGTCTCTTAACCATCGTGTCACCAGAAGTTAAAAACAAACGAGTTCAAGAGGCAATCCTAACTGTCACAATGTACATGCTCGGAAAGGCTGAAAATTGCACGAGAAGCATAGCATGTGGTCAGATTTTGACCATACACGAGGTCAAGGTTAAGCCCATCGGATGTACAAGCTGTGCTCGACTACTTCACTAAGGATGAACTTGGGTGCTCTTGGCAGAGCCCGAACAAAAATGGCATTGTGTAAGTCATCATGAACAGCCAGAGAGTATGCCTCAAAGTGGTTTATGACATGTTCTATCCGTGAGACGTTCCAAATGTTGAAAGCAGCTCACCCCGAAAGTGTCATAGCCCTGTCAAAGTTTTACAGTATGCATTCAAAATAGGTGCTGCTTGCACCACAGCAAGAGGTTTGCGTTTGCATTTATTGCTCTAATGCCAGCCTTTGTCTCCACGCTTGAGAATGTAACCAGTATGGAAATCTCATTGAAATGCATGAAAGCATTGTGCCTTTGCGGCTCCCCAACCAAAGATTGTATATTAGGTGAATGCGAGCGCTGCCCATGGAGTGAAAGCCTCATTTTGGCCAGTCTGAGAATGGTCGATGAGGACGAGGTCATATTTGCTGTTTGGGAAAGCGGTGACTTGATCAAGAAGATGTCTCCAACCCTTTTTGTGAAAGAGCTCAGCAAATGCGTGACCAAATGGATGCCTCACGAATACATACGCTGCACTCAAGCCGCAGCTTTTCATGAGGCAAAGAAGTGCGAGCAGCACGGAAGCATTGTTCTGCATTTTGATATTGTGGAAAACTGGACAGTCTTTCTCTCAAATAAAACAATCATATCATTCGCACAGGAAACAAATATCCATTTTCACATGTGTCGCCACAACAAGCAAAGCAACAGAAAGCTTTGCTCTCATAAGTGACGACATGCATCACGACGCAGTGCACGTCTGCTATGCCCTAGGCAGAGTGCACGAAGCGTTAGATGAAAAAGCACCCGTCCACTGTCATGTAACATACGCCAGCGATGGTGCAGCGAGCAATTTTAAAAGTAAGTACCAACTGTATGAGTTGTGCCATTCCAAGTATACGTCTACGAGGTGGATATCTTCCACTACCGGGCAAGGGAAGAATGCTTGTGATGGTGTGGGTGGACTCCTTAAACACAAAGCTTCCCTGCACAACCGGAGGTCTGGAAGTGCCGACTCCATTCAGTAGGCACATGAGATGGTCTCCCAACTTAGCGGCAGCCTCAAGAATGGGGCCCTGCTTCATGCACCTGCTGCAGCCATCAAGGAGCATCATCAGCAGAAGTCAGTGGAGTGGTAGTCATGGCATGTGTGGCATGTCATGGCATGGCAATTCAGTCGTGGCGTGTGTGGATGTGTGCCCGCAGTCTGTCAAGCGGACATGCACTGTCTATTGCGAGAACTGCTGCTAGTCAGCTGACGGTGATTCATCATCATCATCATCATCATCATCAGCCTGGTTACGCCCACTGCAGGGCAAAGGCCTCTCCTATGCTTCTCCAACAACCCTGGTCATGTACTAATTGTGGCCATGTCGTCCCTGCAAACTTCTTAATCTCATCCGCCCACCTAACTTTCTGCCGCTCCCTGCTACGCTTCCCTTCCCTTGGACACATTTTTAATGTTTCTGTGTAAACTAGAAAATGCGCCAAGACATCAAAGTAAAAAAATTTTTTTTTGATTTGAGCCATGTTTCGAATTTTTTTACATTTCTTTCCTTTGTGGAGAGCATAAAAAACGCATGGAACTAATTTACTGTGAAGTGTATTAAAATGAGCAGAAAATTTTTTCAACACAACATTTTTAGTTTGCATTTAATTCGGTTGCAAAATTGGAAAATATTGTGGTAAGTAATAGAAGGGCGCTCACACCGCCACCTTCAAATATTTTTTGGGGCTTGCTGGGAATGCTTTTCGGGAATAATATTTTCAGTTCCGTGCAGTTTGAATATTCCTACATGACATAATAAAAAAAAAACAGACAAAAATATATCAAGCAGACACACGTTCTATCTCTCGTGAAATCACCCTGGGGACTAAAATGTTTGCGAATTCTGAATTATGCAAATCAAGACGAAACTTTAGAATTAAATGTGCACTATCTTTGTAAGTGCATAGGGTATAATGGAGGAAATTAAATACAACACTTAAGTTTCTCTGGCACGTTCCCCCCAAATACTCTATTCCTAGGGTGGTTGCTTGGGCTAGTTGGTAATTCATGATAAAAAATAACGTACAGCACGAAAGACAAGGACAGCGACAGACGACATACACAGCGCTGTGTATGTCGCCTGTCGCTATCCTTGTCTTTTGCGCTGTACGTTATTTTTGATCACTCTATTCCTATTAAATCTCATCTTGATACAACAGAAGGTTCTGAAAAAATGCAGTGTTGGATTTTCCATTGAGCTCCAAAGCACATCTAAGAGAAATTTGAAAATGTCTCATAATGCACTTCATTGTATCCATCGACAACACAAAAACTGTATTGCCTTGTCTTCCTGTGGTCCTGTAGTTTACGCAGTTTTTTTCAGTGTTGGTGAACCAACTGGAACAAGTTCACACTCTTGCACTTCATTCCATGACTCATTTCTAACTGCCTACACATCATTCTCAACATGCTAAACATACCCTTTAAGTTACATTGTGCTGGCTCTCAACAGTTCTCTCAGGTGGAAATTTCAACAACATTTGGAGCAGACATTCTGTACCACATCTAGTTGCACTAACAGCTTTACTTTGAGGCTAACATTTGTCACATTTCTTGGTGTTGCTTTTGACCATCACTCAATGGCATAAAACATTAAACATTGAAAACGGCTTACAGCAGTTTAGAGTGGGGAAGAGAGGGGTTCAAGGGCTTTTAAGGCCGAGACAGCAAATGAACAAGATTTTAAAATTATGGGGTTTTATGTGCCAAAACCACTTCCTGATTATGAGGCACGCCGCAGTGGAGGACTCCGGAAATTTCGACCACCTGGGGTTCTTTAACGTGCACCCAAATCTAAGTACACGGGTGTTTTCGCATATCGCCCCCATCGATATGCGGCCGCCGTGGCAGGGATTCGATCCCGCGACTTCATGCTCAGCAGCCCAACACCATAACCACTAAATGAACAAGATTTAAAGTAACATTATTCTTCACGGCTTGAAGATAAGAATGGTGGTTCTTTTTTTTTAGTTTCACATAAAGAAGAAGGTACAATGAAAATGTGTAGCATGTGAATTACCAACAGCCATGACACCACCACAAAGCTGATAAAAGTACTGAACTAGCTTGATCTTTGGATTGCATCCAGATGTCCAAACAAGATTTGCTAAGCATAGCAGAAAATGAGATTTAAAGATTTTTCAAGCACGAATAAGGATTGTAAATCTACGTATAGACAGGTAATAGGTGTATATAGTTCTGATGTGAGGTAACAGTACACACTTTTTAGCCCTTTTCATACCACTTCTCAATGCCAACTTATGACATAAGTTTTACCAATAAGCCAATAAGTTGCTGATTTTGTCAACATGCTTCTAATTGCAGTTATTGATGTGAGGTGGTGGCAGGGGTTCCATTTGATAGCATTTTGTGTGCGGGCTGGATGCTGCCGATAAGGCGGTTTTAAGCTGACATACCCAACATGCCAAAAACATTTTCCATTCTTCAAACCCTGCAGCAAGTGAAGCACCTTCCCATGCCTAGCGAGTCATATAGCAATATGAATTTATTTCTAACAACATGATGGACACTACCAAAAGAAAACACGAGCATAACACAGTGCATAAATGTCGAACCTAACACTTATCTTCTCTTGGGGTCATGACAACAGAGAGAGAAAGAGAGAGAAAAGTGCATTTAAAGATGGCACAATGCTGATTTTACAAGCACAAAAAAATCTCTAGGTACCAATAAAAAAGCCACAAATAAATCCTGTACAATTTTAAGACTTTCTCACGGTAGCGAAAGCGTTAAAACGTGCAGAGCAAGAAATCCATTTCCTGCGGTGGCTCTGATTTTGTTACATATAAATTTTCATGAATACAAATATTACCATTCCCACTAAGGCATTGTAGTGTGGAGATGCCAAACACAGCAAAGGATCACTAAGTTATGTATTAACAATGAACTCACTCAAGACAATAAAAAGCATATCTTAACACCAAGAACTGACTTTTCCCTTGGTTTCAAAAGGTGGCATGTGAAAGCAAATAGCACAGTAACAACTTTTACTAAGCACACAAGAAGCTTAACCCTTTTCTTTCCACAGCAAAGGAAATAGATAAATTCCACCTATGGTTTTCTGAATGCATTAAGCACTGATTTGGCAGCTTGCAGCAAGCATCATCATCCAATCACTTTTGCATTAAGACCTGCTTGTGTGAACAGCCTGATTTTTCATTTAAAGGGGAAATGAAACACTTTGAACATGATAAGAATGTTCTTGATCTGCACATAATGCTGCTTTGAGAAGGCGTCAAAGCAATATTCTGCTACATGTATCACAGAACATGAAATCTTGCATTACAGCACACTTGCTCTCTCCTGGAGTTGTTGTGCTTCAATCATTTCAGGGCGTAAGCTACCACAAACAAAGAATGTATGCTGCCTGACGCCACACCAATTCAAGCCAGTGAAATGGCCAGCTGCCTACTTTGTTACGATAAGCATGGTCTTCAAGCTCCGATATTGAGAACTAATCTCAAGGAGACAGCACAGATAATGCACAAACTTTGCTGCCCAGGGTAAATAAAGGGCAGCAAAAGCCTACAGCACCATTCACTTCCTGCGAAGGGGGCAAATAGGTGAAAAATGGCCATCCAATTGACATGAAGTGGGCAGCCTTGGCACTGCCATGTTGGGCGATGACATAGTTTCCATCAAAAACTGCTCAAACCTGGAGTGAAGCCAAAATGGCACAAAAGAAACTATGTTACCTTCAGTGGAATCTAGCAAAATGATAACCAAGACAAAGGAGAGAGCCAAACAGGAAGGGCAGACAGGTGTACAGAAGGACACTTCCCATTTCACTATTGCAATTGCATGCGCCAGCCATTTTGTATTGATGCGTCAATGGACCTTTTCAGAAAGTTATGTGTGCCCCTAGAAGCCGACACCAAGGAGCCCGAATGAAAGCTCATCCGCTCTGCTGTCATCTGATACCACAATGTGTTTGCATGGTCGTTGCAGCAGGCACAGGTACTGTATGGTCTTTTTTCTGCTGTTCCAAGTCAGCAAGCACTCTGCAGTCCTGTATTTTTTCACAGATCTGCAAGTATTCAGTCATAATGCTGCGACACCCGAAAAGTCATATCAGCAACACTGTTGCACTGTATGTTCATGGGATTGTTTAGGTTTTTGCTGAGTGCCTGTGGATTTGCTTTTGTGCATGTTGCATTGGCATCTTACAGATGCATGTAAAAAAAAAAAAGTTTGCAACAGTGACAATATATACGCATGGGCACACACATGCATCAATACAATGTACAGCTATCATATCCGTCTCGAGAAAAGAAGTTAAAGAAAAAAAGAATGTGTTAACCATGTGCATAAGTTGCTGCTAATGCTGGATATGCCCAGTGTCCTTTTCCACCCTTCTTATGATGCAGAGCTGCATACTGTGCTTGCAACTGTGCCGTTGCTTTTATTAGCTGTGCAAACTCTGCACAATATCATGCATGCCACGACACATGGGCTGGCTTTCTGCAGTGCACAAATGAAATTGTGGCGAGAATGCTTTGGCGAGTCTACACTAGTTACGTGCGCTGCTCTGGTGTCACTGGACAGATGTGTAAACAGTGACACATAAGCTGCCAACACCCGCTCACACTGCCAATACTAGAGTATGCCAACGACCTCAGCAAGTGATGTTTGCAAAGTATTGGTTCCAAATCAAGCTTCTCTGCCTTATTCACTATCATCACAACTCCCTAGCTTGTACCACAGCTGTATCTAATAGCAGTCTGCAGTTGCAGTACCTTAATGCAACTGAAAACTATTAAAGGAGGCAGCATTGATACAAGGTGATTGTTTATCACATAGATGGCCTCCCTCATGCATTTCCCTCTATGACATGCACATGACAAAGTCTAATTTACTCATTTTCATGTCTCAAAAGCACAGGAGTGCAATAATGACCAATTCCTGAAGTTTAATGATTGTGCGCCAAAAGATGAAGCCCAAACAACTTGCCAAGTCAACACCTGTTCATAGTGATAATGAGACACCACTATCTTCCAGCATGTTGTTCTCGCAGCCTGTGCACAGCACATTCATACACACACATTTTTTCTTATGTGGCATGCTGAAAGTTCAGCAGTATGCACACTTCCACCCAGCAACTGCCAATCACTAAACTAAGTAAAAACTTTGAGAAAAGAGATATGCAGGATGTGTTTGCAGTTGCATAAACAGCAGCTGCCCAGCGCACCCTCTCACCAAACGACACCACTAGGGAAGAGCACGGCACTGCACGTTTCTGAAAAGGTTCAGTGCAGGTGAAGGCAAAACTAAGAGCGGTGGGAAATCAGAGCAACAGATTATGAAAAATTTTAAACTGAATTTGTGAATGTACTGTGTTATCCATGAGACGCCAAATTCTGATAATGCCTGTGCTATTGCTTGAGGTTTTTGACGCTTCTACATGCCCCGTTTTCTTCGGAGACTGCTTTCTCTTCAATAAACATTCATTTATGCACAGGTACTTGTTCCATTTGATTGTTCCTTTGTTTTAGTCTTAATTTTAATGGATTCCACTCGAGTTAAATGTACCAATGCACCAAGCTACATTACTCAAGCCATACAATGGAATACACTGCAAATAGTCATTTCTTCAAACAATAAATTTAACTTAAGGCACCTTCTGCTGTGGCAAGGAAAGAGTCAAGTACACCACAATTTAGCATCTTGCTCACAATTACACAGACCCACAATTATGTGCAACTGCTACCTTTTCAATGCAATAATCTGCATAACAGGAACAAACTTAATGCCATTCATTAAAAGCCTTTACATTAATCTTTTTTTTTTTTTTTGTTAACTATGGCAGTTGCCAAGCTGCTATTTATCAAGTAATGAATAAAACATTATTTCTCTACAAGAACTAGAAAAACCTTGCTTCTTTATCCACAAAAGTGCATATCACGTATTGCAAACAGATCTCTGCTCTGTAATGGCATTAATGGCATCTCTTTTAAAAAGACCTCAGTGAACTGAGATAAAAGTATGACGAGTGTCTAATGACACAGAAGCAGAGCACTTCCAGGAAGTTGTGCACAAAGAAAAACTGCAGTAGTGTGGCACTTGAGGATAAGAATGACAAGGGCTATGCTACAATCCTCCAACTGCTTGCTGTGCTGTCGGGCCTTCCTTGAGAGCTGGTTCTGTGCCAGCAACTCCCTTATCGTCAAGGTCTTCATCTGACTTGCTTTGATGAGATCCCGAACCATCTGGCTCAGGAGCACTCTCCTATGAACAGTGGAAACACATGAAGAAAAGTGTAAAATGAGACATCCCTAAGGACTGGTTACATGAACTTCAGAAGTTATCAAACAGAAATCCAGAAAACCCCAAAAGGCATATTTCTTACGTTCAACAATATTTTTTTTTTTCGAAGACTCTTTATAATTCTTGAAAACAGCACTTGCAAATGTAATGAAAGACATCCCAAACTTTTTTACTTAGTATACACCCTTTTTGCTATTACTGAACACAGAATCTGAAGAGGTTACAAGGATGCTAAATATATGCACTAGTTGCCTTTCCTACTTGCCTATGCCAGATTCAATGTAGAATTTATTAAAGCAACCAGCAAGTGTGCCTTGAACCTGCAGTGAGAGTGTTTACACAATGCTCAGAGATCATGTGAATGCCCCTACCTTTGCCTACAATCAAAACAAACCTACAAGTGCAATGTCTACAAGTGGAATGTGCACTCGGCCTATGATCATGCAAGTCACCTGACAAATGCAACAACACCGGCATGTTAACACAGAGCACAGTATAGGGCAGAAGTTCATCATAAAGCTAATGTGACAGACTGCATATATTGGATCTTAGGCAATCAAGCACTGAAATGTATCAAGGCTTCATCATGAAGAGATTGTTCTTAAAAGATTAGATTAGCCTTCAAAAGGTCTCCAGAAGGACGCACTTAAGGTGCTTCTTAGCAGCTTACATTGTCAAGGCAAACCCAGTTCATACTTTTACAGTCACCATTATAAGGTGACTATGTCGTTCTTTTATTTTCATTTCAATTAAAAAAAAAGTCAAGTATTTCCTTACTTAACATGACAAGTGTGCTTCCTATCACAAAAAAGCAACATCCAGGTATATACATGTCAAACTTACGCACCAAATTAGAATCCCCACAGAAAATACAGTAAAATATATTGTATGTGGCTAAAAACATTTTTCGTAATACCTGCATAGTGTCAGAATAAAGTATATGAAGGCAAATATCTAGGTGGTTGCTGGTGGCACAAGTGTGCAGTCGAAAAATTTTCTATTATATTTTTGTTCTTGCAACTACCACATAGTCCAAATTTTCAAAACTGAGTCTGTGAGAAGAGAAATTTTGTTCGAAATAACAATTCTGAGGTTCAAGGTGTTCAATTTTGCAAGAGTTCTTTCCTATTAAAATACACGCGACTCTGCCAGGACTAGTTGCTCAGTTCGAATTATTCGTTAATTTGAATTAAGAGATTTTAATCACCGGGATATCACTGTATTGTTATCTGCTTGAAACCAAAAATGATATTCACAAAACGTACAGAAAATATATTTTATAGCAAAAATGATTTAAATGGCACCTGGATGGAATATACATCTATTTTTGTTGTTTTTTCAATTATACTACACATATTCACTGACCACTTCAATAATGCCACCATCGCCGAAATTTTTACAGAGATTTTATTCAAAGCCAAGTGTAAAAAAAAATCCATGTGAAAAGTCATATTCCTGCAAGCGCAGATACAAAAAATTCTAGGTGTGAATTTTTGTATATTGCCAAACAGCTTAGAAACATCCCTATACTTTACAGCTGCTAATTATAGCCATATTCTAGTAAACAAAGCACTTCTTTTTTTAAACACGGGTTCAAATTTTCCGAGTATAGCCTGTATAGAAATAATGGTAAATAACATGCATCTGCTTTGGAAAACAGACCTGCTTGCCACCATATGTGGCAATCTTTGGAAACCTTTATGATGGTTTTGTTTACAGCCTCATTTGTTGTTGCTGGCATGTAACCTTGGAGCAGAGGAAGCCAGAGTCTGGTTTACCAGAAAAATGATGTTAAAAAATGAAGCTGACCTTGGATGCAGGCTCAAGCTCAAACATGTTGCACGTAAGGTTGAATGACGAAAGGCAAGAGGGAACAGGTTTTCAGGAGGAATAAGAATGGAATGTTGCAGTCAATAGATACTGTGTAAATTTTAGGCTACATAGGAGTGGTTAAAGCCCACTGCACATACATATGCAGGAAGTATGGAAAGACTTTATGATAGCATCCTTAGTGCACACATGTTTAAGGCAGCATGCAGCAGCAGGCATCATTATGGGAAACAGCGTGTGTGTGGGCTCTCTTGCTGCACAGGTGGAAAGTGCAACGGTGAGTGCAATGGAACAAGTTGGCTGGTGCCAAGACAAAGTGTCACAGTGCCAACGCTTAAGCTGACGTGCTTCCTCCCAAACGAAAGAGACCAATGTGCCTTGCCATATGCCTTTGTGCACCGCACAGATACCAAGAGGAAATAACTTCAGCCCACATTTTGGGGTGCAGCCTTTACACGGGTAAGGCCCTTATGCAATAACACAAGGCAATCGTGTCAAATGAAAATTTAGTTTTAACACAGCATTTTTAAAAGCATGCAGTAGCACAGAAGTCAAGGAATTTTAATTTTTCAGGGAGTTTTGTTGAATCCACAAATATGGGCTCCGCACCTTACTTAAATACTGTTACAGAATACAAAACAACTATTTTAAGCACAGTGTACTTGTAAAATGCCCAGGCACTTGAAAAAGTTGCCCGACAAATTTTTCAAAAAAAATTAAATAAAAAGAGAATCCCTTATATGAGAACCCCCTACACAAAGGTGCTGCGAACAGCAACCTCCCAAAAGCCCTCTCTAAAGCCCACATTGCACATGTTAATTTTGAAACAATGGTCCCATCAAAAATGTCTTAAGATGTATACAACATATTATAAGCATTTTTATTATTACTCCCAATTTTGTGCCATTATCTAAGCATGTAAACTTATGCATGCAGTGCCCTATGGGGTTAGGATACTGATATTAAAAGAAGTACTGTCATTTTGAGTAGCCAGAAGTACAAAACTCAGTCCACCCAGTTTAGCGCCTTTGCACACAGTGCATGTGCTGTAGCTGCACATCTGAATAGTTATGATCTCTTTAAAGGGACTTGAGACTAACATTTAGCAAAGTTAGTGCAGTGACCATGCAAAATAAATAAAACAAACATGCTTACCTGAACATCACAGTGTGCTTGCAAGCCAGGGCAGACCACAATGAAGCAGAAATACCCAGCAGGAAATGCATGCTTTAGGAAAGCCAAAGCTACAGCGCAACAGATGTGTTCAAAAGAAAGCGAAAGCAGCCAAAGCAACTGTAATACTTTCACAAGGATCCTGGGCAGCCCATGACTGCCCGAGACGCTGCATATGCCAACACTAGCTGGCTGAAAGCAGCCCTTTGAATAGTCCTGGGCAGGTCAACATGACAAATCAAAGAGACTCAGAGATGGGTGGAAGGTATCTCAAAGGTGGCCACTATGAGTAGCCCCGCATGTGCATATTGTGCAAGCCATTCAAGAAAGAAACCATGCACCATAAAGCATCACTTAAAAATTAACCATACTATGGCATATGCAATCGATGTAGCAAAAGTGGTGCAAATATAGCATGCAATTCAGCTGTCACAACCTGCTGCACCCACCTGAACTGTGCCTTCGGAACCTGGGGGAGGCACGATAGGGATAGCTGCTTTGGGCCTTCGAGGAGGGGTGGGCCGCTGCTTGTGCTGCTGGCTTTGAGTGTTGTAATAGATTATGTCCCCATGGTAGTAAGGTGGCTTCTGGGCTTGTGTCTGCTGCACATTATGTAGAACCCATCTCAATCAATTTGCATCCAGCAAGCCTCCAGCACATACAATCCCTCTCAACACAAATACCAAGAGGACAGCACAGATACACATTTACAGTACAAATGCACACAAAACTTCAGGTTACTTCTGAAAGCCTGTGTGGGTGAATTAACCATTATTTCAAAGGAAAACAGATGTTTACTGAAGAATCTGCAAACTTTGTACAACTAACACTGGCATCTACTTGGAACCAGGCTGACCTTTCGGTGTGTCAAGACTTGAAAACTTGACATGCAGTCAATCTCCACATACTATTTGTGGCGATTTTAATGCACATAAGGTCTGGGGCAGTTCACACACATGTGCTCGTGGTGCTAAGCTGGCAACGCTGCTTGCAAGATACAATATAGAGCCCTTGAACGAGACCAACGTAACATACCTGAAAAACCCAAAGACTGTTAGCTGTGTTGACATCACATTCGTATCAAGTCAAGTTGTCCCTATGTTTGGCTGGTGTACAGATTTCAAGACTCGAGGTAGCCATCCCTAGCCCATCCTAATCTCTGCCCTTCAATTTCAGACGTCACCCACGAAAGTGAAAGTGAAGTCGGTAGACTGGCAAGCTTACATAGCAGCCGTAGACAATGGGATCACGGCCTCGACTATGAATGCAGAATTAATACCGACAATAGCTCACTGCCTCAAAGTACCTGCTCTACCACTAAGCATTGTAATCTACCTACTAACAACAGAATTCAAAAGACTATGTGCCATTCGAAAGCGTGCCTAAAGGAAGGCTCTGCGTACTAAGAATATCGAAGACCTCAGAACTTGTCGATGGGCACAAAGGCACATACCGCGTTACCTCACCAAACTGAACAGAAAAAGGCGGAGAGACTTTTGTGGGATGCTGGACATACAAAAACCGCTGAGCAAAATCTGGCGAGTTGTCAGAGGTATTCGCAAAGAGTCGCAACAGCTTTACCCTTTTATCGTGCGCCATTAGATGTGTGCTCATCGCTGGAAGAGGTGGCAGAGCAGTACTGTAGACTCCTTTCCAGCGGGGCAAAACCTCTACAAATTGCAAGTTATGAGCCTAGTCCATCTCGAGCGACCCTTCCCGACTTAGAATTACCATTTACAATTGAAGAGCTCAAAGAAGCAATTGGCGACACAAACAAGCGATCATCACCTGGCCATGATGGTGCAAGTTATGAAGCCCTCGCAAATCTATGCTGCACATCTCGCCTACGTCTCCTGAAGTACTACAATGCGCCTCATGGATAAATGGGGAGGTTTATATGAAATGGAAGCTTGCAAAAGTTATTCCTATATTGAAGCCAGAAAAACAGCCAACAAATTATGCCTCTTTCACACCCATAGTTGCGTAGGAATTTAGAAAAAATGATTCTCATACGATTAAATGGGTTCATGGAAACTATGAAAGTTTACCCGGAGGAAATGAATGCCTTCCATCAAAATAGGTCTGCAATTGATGATGTCCTTGCTTTGGTCACTTGATGCTTCGGAAACCCTTGGTCTTGGAGGACAACTTTACGCATGGATTGCACACTATATTCAAGGATGCCAACTTTTCATGTGCACTCCGGATGGCCCCACAGCGCTTGCCGTCGAGAAGGTAGTGCCACAAGGAGCTGTGTTAAGCTCGCTATTATTTGATTTAGTCCTCATCCATCTGAAAAGAAACTTGCTCCGTGGTGTCAGCATCACACTGTATGCGGACGATAACTGTATTTGGAGCACAGCATGTTCCCGCAGTACCACCCAACAACGTCTTCAGAGAGCGTTGGCAAATATATAGGTGTACCTAAATTCAAGGGGTCTGAAATTGCCCCCTGACAAAAGCGTTGCTATGGCTTTCACGCAGAGACATATGGAAAAATACCCACTAGTATTGGGTGGTCGCACCCTTCCATACATCAAGACACAGTTTTCTTGGAGTGGCAATACATATAAATCTCACATGGTCAGCTCAAGTGAAAAAAATGAGCGAGAAGATTTCTTCGGTATCACACACATTCCAGTTTTTAACCGGATCACAGTGGGGCAGCAACTGTCGATCAATGGTGCTCCTCCATAAGGCTTATGTTGACGGAACACTACGGTATTACCTACCGATCCTGCACAAAATGTCTCCCTCAAGCAAGAGAAAACTTGAGGCAGCAGGAAACAACTGTCTTCGAGTATGTCTTGGCCTTCTGAAGGGGCCGTCCTGCTCAGCAACTGTAGCAGAAGCTCGATGCCTGCCTCTTAGAGTGCTAACTTTACAGGAGATACTTCGGATTCATCTTAGACACGTCATTCATACGAAGACCCACTTTTTAAAGGATATTTCTAGAACCTGGGCTAGATCTAGCTTTGGACAGGCCGTTGGAAGCATATATATTTCGATTCCTGCTGAGGTGTCCCAAATTGTGCCACGAAACATTATGCCCTGGACACTGTCACCACTGGAAATCGTGCCATATATCTCTGGAATCAATGCTAAAAAGAAAATGCCTCACGCAGTGACCCATCAGACAGCTTTGAAATATATGCACAAAGAATACGCAATCGCAATGCACGCTTTCACAAATGGCTCTACAGCTCAACGCTGCTTATCGTGCGGACTTTTTGAGCCCTCTACAGGGCAATCATTCTCGTTTCATTTTAAGCGAGCCACATCATCTACATCAGCTGAGCTATATGGCATAAAGAAGGCGCTTGTGTATGTACTTCGACAGCAGCTGCCAAAGACATGGGCGATATTCACGGATTCTAAAGCAGCCCTACAAAGTATGTAGAACAGGCACAAGTGATGTAATAACCAACCTACGAGAAGGAAGGGGGTTAACCGAGGGGCCCGATCTTTATTAGTCATATCATAAGAGGCCAACAAACACTGACACCGAGGACAACATAGGGGAAATTACTTGAGTTTAGTAAATGAAAATAAAGAAATTTTAAATTAATGGAAATGAAAGTGGATGAAAAAACAACTAGCCGCAGGTGGGGAACAGTCTCGCCACCTTCGCAATTCACATGCAATGCTCTACCAATTGAGCTAGCGCGGCGCCGTTTCCCCATCCAATTTCTTGGGTATTTATGTTTCCTAGTAGAACCCTGGGAGTGTTAGCCAGCGCCACCATTCGCAGACCTTGGCAGCGGACGTGGAACATCCTTTCTGCCACAGGCGTCACGAGAAAGTGGTCTTTTTCGGTGAAGGAAACTGGTCAATAAACCCACACATGCTACCTGAAGCCATCAATGTTGCTGGATTCCAGACCCTCGTTATGCAATAAACGAGATGAAAGGGGGTTAACCGAGGGGCCCGATTTTTATTAGTCATATCATAAGAGGTCAACAAACACTGACACTGAGGACAACATAGGGGAAATTACTTGTGCTTAATAAATGAAAATAAAGAAACGATAAATAAATGGAAATGAAAGTGGATGAAAGAACAACTTGCCGCAGGTGGGGAAGGATCCCACAACCTTCGCATTTCGCGTGCGATGCTTTCTGCATTTTATTGATCCAGAAGTGAGACCAAGAATTCCACGACCACTTCCTCGACACTTAAAGACATCGTACCATTGTCTTCAACTGAACATGGGATACACGAAAAATTATCTGTACAGCATACGGCATACCCCTAATCCCGACTGTGATAACTGTGGCAGCTTAGAAACAGTGGAGTGAGCACATGGTCTACGCTAGTTAAAATGGACCCGCATACAACAGACTTTTCGATATAAGGGACCATACTGCAACCTTAGTTTGCTCCACATATTTGATTAATGCAACAAAGTTTGTCTTTAACGGACCGCGCTACAACGGGCTATCGGCTACAGCAGACGAAATTAGCAGCAATATTTTTCAAAATAGCGCGTATAAAACATACTTTTGCCGTGTCGACACAAGCTGACAACTGACTTACGAGGGTCAGCCGACGATTGTGGCTTAATATCGCACGTGCGAAAGAGGAAGGCGGGGCAGAAGCGCACCTTCTAGACCGGTGGCCGCTTCTTACGGCACAGCCGCGTAGGTGCCGTATCTTGATAGCGATCTGCAATGTGCACAAAGTAAGCCCGGTGCTGGTAGCTTCGTATGCGGTTGGCTTTCAACGTTTAGTTCACGTTGAAGCCACAGACAGCGCAAAGGTCGATTTGCTCACTGCTGCTGCCACGCTTCCTCACACATTTAGACTATCCATGGTCATCGAGAAAAACTACTCTTTTTTTTATGTTTGTAGCTCACTTTTTGCAATATCCTTGTTAGACATCGCGACCAAAGTTTTGGAAGTGAGGTGTTTCGGATATTACGGACTTTTAATAATACGGACATTTTTTGTCGGATTATCAGAGTCCGTTGTAACAAGAGTCGACAGTACTACTTGAGTGCCCCGAGTACCACGTCGAGAGACAATTCTTTGAGCGACAAATCGAAATGATTTGCCATGATCCGTTAACGCTACCCAGCATCTTAGGTCCTATGCCCGGCCCTACCAATGAGCGGTGAGTTTTGGATTTACTGTTCGAATACCTGTTGGAAATTGGTTTAATTGGAGAGCTTTAAAAATTCTGAACATTTCACACAGAAAAGCCTAAGTTTACCATTATCTCACCTGTAAATATTAGTATCACACCTACTTGCGCATTTCATATTTTTTTCTTTTTCCCCCCACTGCACCTAAATCTATGCACACGGGTATTTTGCATTTCACCCCCATCGAAATGCGGCCAATGTGGCCGAGATTCGATCCCGCAACCTTAGCAGCCGAACACCATAGTCACTAAGCCACTTTTGCTGCTGGCATTCAAGTCAATGTCAACATGAAGTCTTCCAAAAAGCCCTACAATCGAACCCACTTATAACAATATTTAAGTGCCACGAAAATTACACTGTTAAAACCGATAATTGTTATAACCAGGTTGCATGAAAAAATCAAAATAGGAGGATGGCAGAGCTGATATGAGAAAACTATTTAGGCGAGGAGGCCAGTGCTCCTCCCCACCACCTTCCTCCACCCGGCTACTGATTGTGCTCCCTTGTTTAACTGCTTCTTGGGCGCTCTGATCGCATGCAACAAGCCGCGACTGTCAGCGTTGAAGAATGGCACTGCTGTAACAACTGCAAGAAGGTGTCATAGGTGGAAAGCGATATGTAAGCACCGTCGAGGCATCGCTTTGGTGGCCTCGAAAGGGGCCTTTTAAAAATTGCGAGAAGGCTGGCACGGCAGCCTGTCAACTTGAGAAATCCAGAAGAAACGCTGAGGAGAGATCACCACAAGCATCTCGCCACATAGTTTCCACTGGCTTGCACAAGAAAAGCCTATGCCCATGAGCCATGCATGCTTTATGCAAAGCTTGCCGACATCCTTCTCCAAGGCATCCAAGTGATCCACGTAGTGCAGCGGAAGGTTCCTCGCAAAAACAAAGCTTCGGAGGGACTGAATCATCTACCGGGCCTCCTGTGAGGACAACGTTGATGCAAGCCTACCCTACCGCGTCATCGCTGTTGCTATCTGATGCAAGCACGTCCGCAACGATCGTCTCATCGGTTAGAAGCACTTGGTTTCCAAATCTATAGCCGTGCACTTTCTTTTCACCGGCAACATCGTGCATTGCCGATGATCAGCGGGCGGATCAACCATTTTCAGTTTTGGCAGCGAGTCAAGAGAAGATCAGAAACCATATGGCCAGGAATGACTTCGATGCAATCAACAAAGATGAACGCGAGCGATTAAGCTGTTCGCAGAACTGTGCTGACCGAGGAGCTAGTGAGCAACATGCGAGCACTCTGCTTGCGGTGCAGTTCGCATGGTACATTCGTGTTTCAGAGGGTGGGGCGGCGGAAACCTATGGGCGTAGCCCATTTGTGTTCGGAAGGGTGGAAGGGCGACAGGAGAGAGTCGCACGGAGAAGGCTGGAAAATGAGCGTGCGGCGGCAGCGGTCCATTGTGCAGGGGCTCAATTTCTCGTTTTCTTTTCAAGGATTTCACATTTCACTACCTTTCGGCACGGACACCCAGCAGCCAGACTTCGTTATAAATGGTAATACGGCATTGGGGCATTGTAGTAAGCAGGTTATTTCACCATGGAAAACATTCAAAAATCGGTGGTGCAGCAGCTTCTCATTGTTATAACCGATATATTGTTAAAACCAGTATCGTTATAAGTCGGTTCTGGACTGTACATATCAAAAATGATCCAACAGCGGTCAAACAAGGAATGTTGCTGGAGTCAATATTTCAACAAATTGACTTGTTTTTGTCGCCACTTCTTGTGATCATGTCTTGTTTGGGTGCTTCAATAGAGCAAAAAGCATATTCTGCCATGAGCAACAGTTGTTGGAGCCTTTTTTGTATTCCTCAACCACACAGTGACACGACTCTACTGTTCTCAGTTTTTCCGCTTACATGATACTTCACAGCAAACTGGTGGTAGGCATCAGGTGAAGAAAGGGAGTGCTGGCTCACCGTCGGAGGTGCAGCAGCCGGGGCAGGTGCAGCATACTGTGTTGGAAAGGTGTAGGGTGGTGGGTACTGAGGAGGAAAGCTGACAATTCCCGCTGGCGGGGGTAAGAAAGAGCTCGTCAATGGGGCAGGTGGTGCCATAACAGGAGGCGGTGGCGGCTGACTTGGAGTGGGCATCACAGCAGGTGCTTGTCCAGGTGGAAGCACTGCAGAAATTGAGCAGAAATTTATGGTTAGTGTACAACTATCCAGGCTTGGAAAGCATGTTGCCCAAAGTTACGCAATAACCTTACCACACGAGCACACACACAAAAAAAGACTATGTAATGTCAAAAGCTGCATAAAGAGCCCTGCAACATCCCTTAGGAAAGGTGCCAAGTGTACCTAACACAAAAGGACCCTCGCATATCACTTACACTGAAAAGTTTACGAATGTGCACTGCATAAACTGAATTATTAACAATGCCGCTGCTGCCACACTGTCATGGTCTTCCCCTGGTTTTCACCGTTCAAAATTTGCTCAAGCCTGTGCCACTATATCCACTGAATTAATGCTTGTTGTGCTCCACCGATCTTTGTCAAGCTTTTGTAACAGCAGACACTGAGATCATTTGGTGCAACACACTGTTGTACCACCCACCCTTGTATGCCTTAATATGGGCTTAGTACAGTAGTAGCATTCTCCACCACCAGACCAGATGTTGCCACTACACAGTCACTGACTTTTCCTCCACTTGGGTTTCTGCCAGAGGCACTTCTAAGCCGCAACATTTTTGTGTGGAGGAGACTTCTTGCCACCTCATAGCAGTCTCGCAACATTTCATATGCCTTTAACTCCATTATCACTAAGCCCCTGTACAATTCTAAAAAGAGCCCCTTGCATGGTGCCATGTAAGTAACAGCATATAGCAACTTCTGATGGGGCCAGCTGCAGGACTATTAAAGTGATGCAGCATCCTCAAAGGTGCTGCAATGACAGAAAGCATTTGTCATCGGGTAACCAGCTGTATAACTCAGTAGGAGAATACCATGATTATAAGCCAACTTGCATTATGGTTTCAATTGAAGATTGGCACCAAACGGTGGATTTTTACAAGTAGGTAAACTG
Source organism: Dermacentor variabilis (assembly GCF_050947875.1). Taxonomy (NCBI): domain Eukaryota; kingdom Metazoa; phylum Arthropoda; class Arachnida; order Ixodida; family Ixodidae; genus Dermacentor; species Dermacentor variabilis. The sequence goes on from NC_134568.1 coordinate 289,137,109, forward strand.
CAAAAATAAGCAATTGACAATTTGGGTGTTGGTCCACACATATTGGCATCAGCAACAATTTTATCATGCCAGAAAAACTTGTGCAATGTGCACCTATTGGTGCCAGCTTGCCAATTGGCTTCCTATGCTGCATGTTGGTTATTTGAACCTCTAACTCAAAGGCACAATATAGTCAGGCTATCCTGGTTTTAGGGCCAGAGCAGAGGCAAGTAATCAAAGAGCACATGCAACTATGACCTGAAGAATAAAGAAAGCAAGAGGCTTGTGTATAAAAGTAATTTGCATCACGTTGAAATAGTGGTTTCTTTTCGTGGCTAGTGGCAACCAGTTGTAGCCATAGCAGCATGACATGCTTCAACTTTGCCTGGTGGATCATGCCAAGATTGTCTGCATATGTGTGTGTATGTTGCGGGCAGACCGACACCGCTTGTGCATGTGGCATGCTTTTGCATGCAGAACAAGTGCCACGTGCATTGCTATTAAGACAAAAGACAAATGGCTAAAAGTTTAAGAAAAACCTACTGTAGCCATCAGGATATGGTGCATATGGCCCCTGGAAATGTGCTGCAGTCAAAATAGCTGGCTGTGGCTGATTCGGCGCTGGTAGTGGGGCCTGTGTATTAGGCAGCTGGGGAGCAACCACGGCCGTTTCAGCATAGGGGGCAGCCTGGTCAGATAAAATATTTTCTCAAAATGTTGATTTCACAGGATGAGGATTACAGGGATTACATACAGACCAAAAAAAAAAATATATCTGCAAAAGATTTTCTGATTATGAAGAAATCAGTCCTACCAGTGATTCACGAGAATGATAACTTAGTCTTCAGCCCTTAAGACCCTTTCAGAACATATTAGTACATATTGGCTCAAATGATCCACATGTTAATCTAAGTCACCCCAGTTTCTACTAAAATTTATGGCTTCTTATAGTGTTGAGAAATATGTTCCCAAACTAACCTGTGTGAAATCACCTTCACTGCACGAGAACCATTTTATTAAAAATGGAGGGCAGAATGTGCTGTGCAAAAATTTTCGAAAATTCGCCCTTCAAACCATGGCTAGAAAACTTTTTATGGAAAATATATGCCTGGGTTTTGATGCAAGGCCTCAATAATAGAAGTTTCGCTCCCTCTCTGCATTGAAGGAGTATGGCTCCCCACAAATGCATTCACCAAAGGTGCAGCCCTCAGAAATAGGCCTTAACTTTACAACCAATGCAAGAAGTACAGGCCTGTGTTAGAAGGAAGATGGAAGGGGAGTAACAAAAAATAGCTAAACATGCATGCAAGTTATGCAATTAAAGAAATCACTAAGGCTTTTGTATTAAATATGAATTAAATATTAAATTGTTACTGGAAAAGGCAGCTCAATTTTTACAAAGTTAAATTGTGGGGTTCTATGTCCCAAAACCACATAGGCTCTGGTTGAATTTTAACCACCTGGGTTTCTTAAGATTCACTTAAATATTGCGAGCATTCTAGCATTTCGCTCACATAAAAATGAGGCAGTTGTGGCAGAGAATCAAACCTGTAACTTTATTTTATTTTATTTATTTACATCATACTGCAGGCCGTGTGGCCCAAGCAGGAGGGGCACGGTAACAAATAAAAGTACACGTATAAAAGGCAGAATTGCAAAAATATGAAATTCAAGAAATGAAACAATATAGCACGAAACAGCAATGTTAGTTAGGAAATACTAATAATATGAGTTTGAATTGATTCAGGTGAGTATAGATGATGGAAAGGGATGAGGTTCCATTCTTCTATAGTTCGAGGAAAGAATGAAAATTTAAAGAGGTTTGTCCTGGCAACGTAAGGGGAGAGAGCGAGGAGGTGGGAATGACGGGTTTTCCTGGATGCAGAAAGCGTTATGTATGGACTAGGATCTAAAGAAAATTTACGGTTTATCAAGGAGTAAAGGAACTGCAGGCGTATTATTTTTCGCCTCGTTTTAACGGTGTGAAAACCATTTGTCCGCAGTAATTCAGTTACAGACTCTTCTCGGCCGTATTTCCAGTGTGCTTAGGTAGCCACTCAGCCATTGCGACTGTCAAAGCTGCACTACTACATATGTCCCTTTCAACGTACAAGATTAAAGCACTTACACTTTTCATAATGTACACCGTACATTAGGGATTTTGATCAGATCAGGCATCGAGACCCATATACAAAGGCAAGTTGCCTTTGCCTGCTCACTTGTGCAAGTTTATTTTGAGGGAATACCTTTATCTGTAATCTAAAGTACTGAAGCAAGCAATAATATTAAATGCCCTACAATCCTTTACGTAATGCTTCAACCATACCTCTACAAGGGGCCGCTGACGCAATGAAGAGTAACGCCTTGGTTTGGCTGCAGATTCTGTGCTTCCAACCGGTCCTCCTCTTGGAGCCACTGTAGCTGCTGTGCTCCTCTTCAAATCTGCTGCATCACCTTAAAGAGCATGAATACAAGAGTTGTTACTCATGCAGAGTTCCTGCACTGATAAAGCTTGTGAAAAAGAAGTCAAGGACAAGAAGCTAATTAACTATTAAGTATCTTCCTCAAAAACAATGTAAACTGTGCACTTAAAGCAAAAGCCATTTCTGAAGTGAGATATGTTAAGTGAAGATATATTCCACAACTTAGAATATAGCTAATATGAGCAAAGTGACAAATGCACTGTCAAAAAATAATTTCATTCCACTTCAGAAAGCCTCACAGGGTAACAATGTACTTCACTATCAGCATGAAGCGCTTAAAGGGCCCCTCACCAGGCCACATAAAAAATTTCAGTTATATGCTGGAAGTTTATGTGTCCTTCAGGGAGTGTTCTTTAGCAAGAATTTTTCAAATTGGCTCATTAATAGCTGAGATAGAAATACTTCAGTGCCGCGAACCCATGATTTCAGGAGGTGAGCATCACCGCCAATGTAACACACTCTCCACTAACCCCATCTAGCCTCGGCAAGCAAAATTGCTTTCCTGTGTTCTCCCATACCAGAGCTCGAGGATTACGTGATGCGTACGTCATGGGCCCCACCATTTATTTTTCTCCTCGCTTTTTTGCATAGTGCGCGAGCTGTTGCATTTGTCTCATTTCACGCAGCGCATGATTTTGTTCCCTGTGCACGAGAACACATGACTAGCGGCACAAGTCAGTGCTACATGAACACCGAGTCAGACACAAGCTGATAACAGAGCATGATCGCATGCTGGAACACGGTAGAAAATTACATGGTTTCACTGTCTGCATGCGTGACTGAACGATGTGCGAACAAGCAGACAAAACAAAAGTATATCTCTCTTGCAACAGTATGACGTAAAACAAACACACAGACATTCGGTTTGTGTTTTATCATTTCTCTAAACTTTATATTTGTCTATTGAAGCAACAGATTACACCAATGTTGCCTTGATCGTAATCACATGTCACTATGAGCAAAGTCACAGCGCAGACATGTACACAGGTGCACTCGCGCATATATGTCGCTTCTCCAGCAGGGAGCACGGCACCCGTGAGGAGGAGAAGGGCAAACCGCATTCAGTTTGAAATTTCAGCTCTATCTGCGGTGCGTAGCGATGTAATACTTAGCATAATACGATGCACTGCGTTTGTGCTCAAAATGGCCAGACCTGGTGAGGAGCCCTTTAACACAGTAAAAAAAAAAATTATTGCAACCTCTTTAGCAGAACTAAGCCTCAGCTAACATATAGACGCATGTAAGTGCCGCACCAACTACATGGCAGCCCAAAAAATGGGGGGAAAAAAATTTCCAGCGGAGAACCAATCACAATTGGTGCCCCAATTGCACTCGCGTATCGGCCAATTTTCGCACAATGCGTACTTCAGCATGCTGCTACTAGATGGCGAGAGCTGCGCGTTGACCTCTGATGCAATGAATGATACGTCCAGGGATCCGGGATGTGCACAAGTCACTGAGGCGGCACCATTTTGACCAAAAGGTTTGCTCCCATGTAAGGGCTACACCTCATCAGAATTGTGAAAAAAAAAAAGAAAGTGCGGCCCTTACACGAGTCTATACGGTAATAGAAAAAATCAGTAACTGTGTGAGCAGCAGCACTACTTATGCAACTATCCATTTATGTTCAATATCCGGAATGGTTAAGCTTCACCTTCATGTTTAAATAAAACTGACTGGCTAGTGAATATACTAAACGCCTCAAGCAAGAAAGAAAAAGTAAGTCAAGCAGATATGAGAAATTCAGTGGATAGGCCTTTTTTAACGCGACAGCGTTAAGGAGCTCATGTCGCAGAAAAGCCGGTGTCGGCGGCGTTGACCGTGAGCGAAAAATCTAAGAAGGCAATTCATACATAAAAACAGCTTAAAAGATGGGCTGGGTGGGAATCGAACCAGGGTCTCCTGAGTGCGAGACAGCGACGCTACCACTCAGCCATGAGTTCGATGGTTCAAAGCGAGACAAAAGCACCTCTAGTGAATGCGGTGTTGCCTTAGAAACGTGCTGTAGAAAGTTATACTGCGGTGTATATCTGTAATTATGAGCATGTAAATTACAGAAGTTGCAGTTAAAGGAGTAGCGAAGTAAGTTTCCGCTACATTTCTTCTGCACTTGGTGCACACACAGAGCCATCTTGCGGTAAACACAGAAGACCCCCTCCTTGCAATGTACGGCGCTGCCGCGACAGGTGGCGCGCCATTCGCCCGCTTCTGCACTTTGTTTATCCTTACGAATTTTTTACAGGGTGCGGGCTTTTCCAAGGCAAGCTTACGGCTATTCACTGAAGCCTTGAAATGCACAGAACCAATGGCAACCGACTATGAGCAATATTGATCAATTGTTTTGGTGGCTTCCATGGGCCTCATTTGATGAGCTCGCTTCATCAGCACCCTCCCACCACTGGTCATCCTCCATGCCATCCATACTGCTAGAGATTGCGTCATCTTGAAGCTCCCAACAACAGTCGCAAACAAAACTGCATGCCTCACATTTAATATCCATGCACATATTTTTTGCAGCAATGGGCTTTCCATGCACCTAAAAGCACAATGCAACTAAATGAGCCGCAATACAGCCTATACTGCTGAAGTAAGCCGACTGTTGAAGAGGAAGCGCACTGCATCTATGCCCCCTGCAGGTGTTCTGTGATGCCACATGATCTGGCAGGATACAGTGATGATTACAATAATGCCATTGTCAACAGAACTAGTGCCATCTATTTATTTATTTACACATACTGCAGCCCCTGCTGGGGCTATAGAAGGAGTGGATAATACAATACAAGAAAGAAATACAATAGGCAACAAAGAAAGTTTAGGCACAGTGCTGAGGGAGTACAGACAAGAATTAATTTAATGGGAGAGAATGGTTGGTTCCTGGTAGCGAATTCCATGTTTCAATTGTTTTAGGGAAGAAGCTATACTTAAAAGTATTAGTGTGTGCAAAAAATGGTGTAATGTTAAGCGTGTGATATCCCCTACTAGAAGATATTTTTGCAAAGGTGATATATTTATTACTGGAGAGCCGACAAGATGAGCGAATAATGCCATGAAAAAATTTTAAAGAATTAACGTGTCGCTGTTCGGCGAGAGATGTCAGGTTGAGTGAGGACATGACTGACGATGGTGAGAACTGGTGGTCATAACGTTGGTAGACAAATCTAATGGCTTTCCTTTGTATGGCCTCAACTCTGTCTATTTCGAACTGCTTGTAGGAATTCCAAACGATACCATACTCAAGTATAGGGCGAACAATAGTTTTATATAACAGTAATTTAGTGTCGCGCGGAGAATTAGAGTACGACGTAAATAACAGAGTTTTTGTAGAGCTTTAGTCGTAATGGAATCAATGTGCTTTGACCAGGACAGGTTAGTGGTGAACGTGAGACCAAGATATCTATATTCAGAAACGCGTATTAAATTATCATTAAATCCGTAGCTGAAAAGGAACGGGTTAGCTTTATTAGAGAAGAACATAACGACAGTCTTACGGAAGTTAATATTCATTTGCCATGTTTCACACCATTTAGAAAATCTGACGAATGATTCACGAAGGTGAACATGCTCAGAGGGCGATGAAATGATGTCATACAATACGCAGTCATCTGCATACATTCGAATTTTGGATGATATCTCGTGGCAAATCATTAATATATAGTAAGAAAAGTAGAGGTCCGAGGACCGAGCCTTGTGGGACGCCTGATGACACATCTACCACCGAAGAATTGATAGGGTTAAAGCTTTCGAATTGAGTGCGGTGAGACAAAAAACTTTCTATCCAGTTCACTAATTGAGGGTTGTTAAGAATGGCATTTAGTTTGGACAGTAGTTTTGAGTGAAGTACGGTATCGAAAGCTTTGGAAAAATCTATGAATATAGCGTCAAATGCAGCTAGAGGAAATTAACCAGCATACGGGTACGCACGTTATGGTTAGTGAAACTTTTTTCTCTCCACACTGTCATACTGCAAAGCAAGCCTTAAATGAACGCAGGGCTTACACGAGTAAATTTAGCACAGGGTGTCTACCAAGTTGACATTTCCAAATTCCCCGAGTGCTCCAGGTTTTCCCTGAGTGCCTTTGCAAAATTCCCTAAGTGATGCAGAACTATGTCTTATGTCAACACGGGCTGAAACCATGTGACCGTGGTTGTGACTCTGAAACCATGTGATGCTGTGACTCTCTAGTAAGCATATGAAAAACAATATAAAAAATGACTTAATCCAGTTTGAATACTAAGGAGTAGTGTTTATCTTATTCAAAAAGAGAGTAGAAGGGAGAGGTTAGTAAAATGCACAGCAAATAAAATGGCTTCGAAAAAAATTGCAAATGGAGTCGGACATTCTCAAATACAAATAAAAAGGAGATGCATACAGAAGCAAATATTTTCGAATACGAGCTATTTTTATCAACTGATAGCAAGCTCAGGGGGAATGAGGCCTGAACTTTGTCACAATTGAGATTCTCTCTCAACAGCTCGTAAGTCAATCTCAATTGTCCTGACATATTCTCAGCCCGCGCACGACACTTCAGTGTTGTTTCATTGCTTTAAAGAGTTTGTTTTGGATGAGGGAAACCTGCATCTCGGCATCAGCGAACACTATCTTTTGAGCTCAAGCTCCTTCAAAACAGTGGCTGCACGCTTCCTTCCCCTTTCATTCCTCAATGCGTAGGTCCTTTTTGTTCTTGTCCTCCTTCCACCACTCATTCGCCCCACGGACCATTTGAACCATCTTGGTCAGTTGCACAGTCTACGTCCGATTTTCTAACTCCCTAGGGACCGCGAAGTGTCCGAAAAATCGGCCAGTTGGAAAAAATAAATGCATGTCATTTACTGCCCTTAAGGGCTCAAACCAGCCCAGGCACATTAAAGAATGCTCTGAAGGCCTGTCGGTACACGTATTAGGCATATCAGAGCTCGTACTGTGACAGGAGATACCGGGTGCACGCGTGTATAATTAAGGAATACATACTGTGTCCCGTGGCAATAGACCCTTCCCACACTTGTTATGCTTCACTGCAATAGTTTTGTGTATGCTTCACCAACACTTCTGTACAGAGGCAAAGCTGACTCTCGGGAACCGGCATTATGCAACGCACCGTGCTTTCCAAGCTTCTAAGCCAATCACGAGAACCACAAAGGTGAAGTCGGTGGCACTGCTGACACCAGCAAATCCACTCAATGGAAAAACACGGCACCCAACGGCATGAAGCTTAATAGCGAACGTCGAAGCAGCTAGGTCTAGCGTAGCTACGGGCACCAGCATATCTGCGTGCGAGAGCGCCGGCTCGAGGCGGCGAGGTAATCAAATCAGCAGCGGTGGTGGCTTTGATTAATGCCGTTTTGGACCTGCGGTCACGGCAAAAAGCGCCGGAAAATCGGACGGCGAAGGGTTCTTGCGTCCGAAATTTCAGACATTCTGATACATTGACTCAATGGGGTGCGTAGTGGTGCCGCGAAGCTGTGCAAATCATGGGGCATCCGGAAAGTCTGTCGTTGACTGTACACTGGCAACTCCTCCAGCCGACAACAGGGCGTCAAGGACAATTAATTACGATTCCTGTCTGTTACTCGAGCCAGCATTACCGTGACTTTCAACCCTTTCAATAAAATTACAGGTAATTTTCTTTGATAGAGGCACAAATTCTGTGAGTTTTTCCGGACTACTCAAAATCCTTGAGAATTCCCGGTTTTCCCAGTTGGTAGACACCCTGTAGTGCTTTTTTTTTTCTGAATATGTGAATCAACTGGTCTTTATTATCATAGTGCTTTTTGCCATAAAAATGAAGTGTAGCTTACAATGGGTGTGTGCTTTACTCTATTTTGTTGTGAACATTATGCACATTTTGTAACTGCTTGTGGATTAGAATAAACATAGCACTCTTAAGAAACTCATGACAGCGAGTAACATGTCAGAAGTGATACCCAACTGAAAATGAGTAATTCATCTCACCGTCCTGAAGCTCCACTGTCGCAGCAAATTTCTCAAGTGTCTCAAAGTCCTTTTTGCTTCGTTCATGCTCAGTCAGCAGGTGCCGTATAGCTCGGCTTTTGCCAGTGGAAAGTGGATTGCGGGGCACTTCATTTGACTTCACTGGTGATCGTGGCGCAGGCCTGTTGGTACGATGCCCCGATGGTGCGTTCTCCTTGACTTCACTTTCCTGCTCCCTTGGCAGCGCATCTGGTACTCTCCTGGGAGGTTGAGAAGGACGCTTGCCCCAACCCCGGTGGGCCATTCCGGAGCCCTTGACTGTGTGGTCCCATTCTTCCTGTTGAGAACTGCTGCTTCCTGGCGAGCTGGAACCTCTGAACCCTGTAGGTCTGGCTGGTGACTTTACTTCTGTCCGGTCCAGTTCCACAGTAGCAGAATTCTCCGGATTCGAAGGCTTGGAGTTCAGATCGGGGAAGTCCTCATCATGGAATGGAGGGTTCCCAATGTGGCCCCCACCTCTGGTCCTGCGACCACCACGTAATCCTCCACCACGTCCTGACCCTGACCGGGGGGTGTAAGCCTCTTCATCTTCCCAGTTACGCTGGTACTTGTTGGGGCCACGGCCATAACGTCGCCGTCTCCGAGCTCTAGGAGGCATCGTTTCTGTACGAATATCATAGCCATAGATGCTCACAAGCTCGTCACTTGTTTTAGGACCCTGCTCCTCCTCGCGGTACATGTCATGGCCCCAAACACCTTCATCATGCCAGAGCTTCTTCTGCCGACGAGAGCCCCTGCCAGACAAAAGGAACACACTTGTAAAATATGACAGCAGGCACTGGAGACTATTTAGACACAGTGAAATAGGGAAAACCTTTAAGCATGTGTAGAATAAGCAATGAGACAGCTCTGCAAAGCGCCAAAATGTGGCAAGCTACACCTGCCGCATTTTCGGTCATTCCATGATGCGCTGTGAATGCTGGAGTGCCGAATGGCTGGTTCAGCAAAACTGCCAGAATCATACATGCCACATTGTATGACTCATCCATGCCATGCCACATTGTATGTGTCACATGAAAGTTATAGTATCGCCGAAAGTGATAATCGGAGAATGTGTCCCTAGCACCAGATGAGTCGGCAGGCGTCAGCGTTTCTGGCTGTGATAAGATAGCGTGCTTGACAGTGTGCCAAGAATGCCGTCTCTTGTAGACAGTGATGCGTCTTGCACAAGTCACATGAAATTGAAAGTATCACCGAAAGTGACAATCTGAGAATACGGCACACCTTTCTTGGCCACTTGTGAAATACAGCAACTTGTGTTCCGGCAAATACAGTATTTCAGACTCTCTATTATTCAGACTTTTTGGCGGTCCCCATCGAGTCTGAATTATCAGTCGCAAATTGTGTAGCATTGGCTATTCCCGCTACTTACACATGTCCAGGGATTATCCATCTCCTACATGTTTAAAAGAACCGACTGCTGCAAAAAGAGAAACAACTGACAGGTATTTTGGCATTTTTTAAATAGCACCGAAAATAACAGATTGCATGCACATAACCATCGCCATGACAGAGTACTGAGGTGGTAAGGCCGATCTGCTCTTACAAGATATAAAAAAAGAAGTGCACTCAATTGGAGATTGCTTCATGAGAGGACAAATGCACCAACTTGGGAGTATTAACTCTCCTACACCAGGCTAAAACAAGACCCGATGTGAATTATCAATAGCACTAACATTCTGTTTGCATTTAAGGTCAAAAGCTCTATGTCACGGGCAAATAACTCATACAGAAAGTGAGAACACTGCTTTGCATTTACTCAGCACGTCGTCTGCTATCGGGGCGAAGTGGCCAGAAGACACTCAATGGCAGCGCAGACATATGTTAAAACAAAGCAATGCCCATGCGGTGGCACTAAAAAACTGTGAGGTGTCCATACAAAGCAATGATTCACATTGGCACAGCTTCCAGACCACTAGCAACAACAAAAGTATGATGCAAGGATTTTTGTGGAGGAAAAATAGTGCTCTCTCACACATCCCAAAATTATTACAGTACAGGGCATGGCATTCAGATGCCATGTCATGCAGAATTTGCTCGCAGTGATGCATGTGCATGAAACATGTGCACCGATTTAAAATCATCTGCCAGTCACAACTCGAAGTAGGAAGGTGCTCTTAATGCATAAGCATTCTTTGGCAAGTACCCCAGCAAAACCTGTCACATAAGAAATGCAATGCCTTGCATCTGCACAAAAATGTGTAATATGCAAACACATTTAATCCTTACAGTAGCGTAAATGTAGATGATTGCTAGCTTTATAAGCCCCATATGGAATTGAAAAAAAAAAAAACTGATCAGGTAGAATTAGGTAGAATTCTATAACCAAAATTGTGAGAAGCATGGCACCCACAGGGGTACATAGAAAATGCATGGGGAATTCCTATAATAGGGGTGGGCCAACTTGAATTTTGGGGGTAGGCCAACTTGAATTTCGGGGGAGGACCAACTTGAATTTTGGGAGTGGGCCAACTGAAATTAGGGAAACAAAATCAAAAGGAACAGACGAACCAAACAATGCTTACACATTTGTAGACAATTCTCAAAATTTCTGTATAACCCTTTTCTCTGCCTCTCCATGAAGTAATTGGAAAATAACTTTGCCAGTTAGAAGGCAAGTAAAGGCTTTTTTTTCTTGGTAATGGCAACATGTTCATCTTTTAAGATATGATTACCCCTTGACCAAAGTCACATGGGTGAGGGAAAAGGGGGAAGAAGCACTGGATAACGTTAAATAAGGTGTCCGAGGTTGCTTTCACTGATCAGCACGTTCACTGAGCTAGAAAGTTCAGCCCTAAGACGACAACCATGCACCGTTCATCTCATCTATGCAGACCTCGAATCTACTGCCCCTGCCGATTTTTTTTCTTGCTTTGACGTGGCTTTTGTTACAGTGTGCATAACTTCGATCTTACAATAAACAGTCCACAGTGAAACCTCAATATAAATGTTTATCTGATATAACAAAGTAAATATAAAACTGAGTTGGCCACGCTTTATTTCAAGAGTGTTTTCTACTGTTATGGGGCTGACAACCTATCCAGGTGCTGCTACAAAAACGCCACTAAACAGCGCCCCAACTGTGCGTCCTTTGGTTTCGAGTAATACAAAAGGTATACATCTGAAGCCAAAAGCACAGCACACTGGAGCAGCTGGTTTCACTTTTCTGCATCATGGATTCCGGCAAATTTCAGACGCAAAAAACTTCTTCAGGCCAGACACATTATTCAGAGGAATGAAGTTCTGCAATGCCAAGCACGTTTACAATGTGCAAGAGATCAAAGGTATTGTCTCGGTATGCTCCAACTCAAAACTGCAGCAAGTACCATACGACACTGAGATTCAGAGAGGCATATTCACGAGATTATCGATAATAAATGCACAAAGTGCTTGCTCTTAGAGCCAAAACGATCAAGTAAACTGTAATAAGCGATGTCGGGGATTAAAGGTCAAACAATGACAGGCCACATTTGATCGGGCTGCCTTGGGTCCCCCATGTCTTGCACTTGGCAACACAATAAATCAAACAAGTACTTTTGGACTAAGCATGGCAGTTGCGTGTAATGTTCGGCGTTTGTCTTTTAAAATTAAATCGTGTCAGTTCACAGCAGAGGTTTGCAATTTCGCGAGCAGACAACATGATTACGAAATGGCACGCAATTACCTCAATATTGTGCTGTGTTGCCCTGTGTTAGCTACGCCGTGAAACTGCGTTGGTCAAGGTGTTCACGGGCCTTGATGAGATTTGTACACAATGTTTTGTTCACAGCACTTCTGAGGCAAGGCAGGAGCAGTCCCACAGTTAGCAAGCAGCTGCTGCGGCTGCATGCTGCTGGGCTCAGCGGCAGAAGAAAATTGAACCATTCTCTGTAAGTGTCTGCAGTGACTGCGCGTAGCAATCACAAAGTGCATTAGATGCTTCCAACGCTCAAGTACATTTCGGTGCTTGGTGGCAAGAGGATTTTTGTTGTGTACTCACTTTACAATGCCGAACAGCACAGCGCTTCCGCTGTTCCGCTTTCTATGGCTCTGACGGTAACCGGTAGGAACACACATCAGGGTTATGACCCTCTTGTTTATTGCAATTCACCACACAGCAATAATGGCAGTTGCAACATGTGGTATCCTATGTTGGCTTCTGGTTTCAGTTTTGGGTCGTTTAACGTCAGGGCGCCACTCAGCGCCAAACGCTGCAAGTTGCCAGCAGCGTTTCCCCTCGCAGAAATAAAATGATTGTTGGTCTGGTCCCTGACTGAAGCAGTCCGGCTTTTCTTGCGGCGCTGCGTGCCCCGGCCGTTTAGGCCTCATGCCGTAGATCCTCCGTCCGGCCGACCCGTCGAAGCTACAACACAACACTTCGGGATCATGCGCAGCTCGCCGTAGTCACCGGGTTTGCCCACTTTTGGCACGGTTTGCTGGAGCAAAGAGTGCTTGCTTTCCATGACCTATGTTACAGGCAGTAGCGCACAAGGTCATGTGTATGTTATAAGCACTTTTCAGTCCAAAAAACTATGCAGAAAACTGAAAACAATACATAAAACAAGCGAGACTCGCGTTATTCTATGCAGCTTTGTCATATCTGTACTACTTCTCCGATTACTTTTTCACCACAAGGTTGTGCCACAGGGCGCTCAAAACTCCAGCCTGTCAGCTTCAAAACGAAATCGAAAATGTGGTATATTCAACTGGGTATCGGCTATAGTAAAGCAAATTTTTGTTTGCAGGAGGCTAAAATATTTATGCTGGTTATTATGTTGATAAAGGTGCCTTCACGAGCCTCATACCCCAATTCGCGCATTGTGCTTTGTTCAATCTCCGGGAACTGCCGCCGCAATTTGGTCCTGAGGGAATTCCAATAATTTGATCATGACGGAGCCGACGAAATTGGTCGAATTATCTGGCAGGTCGAACTAAACAAGCGGCAGAAAAAACCGCCGGAACACGCCGTTGATTCACTAGACAGTAGTTGCCTTTAAGTTAGCTGCGCCGCAATACAACAATGTAAATGGTGAAGCAAACCAAGCAGGGTAAGGTGCCACTGTTACGGGACATTGCACGTGTTTCTTAATTTACACACGCCCATGCGCCATCTCCGGTCACAGTAGGAGCACTGACACGCACGCCTACTAAGTCTACTGGCAGTCCTCCAGAGTTTTAGCTAGACCGCAATCTTTTGTTGGCTTTAAATGTCCACTCGACATTCGTAGTTTTTTCATCTTACCACCTTCCAGTTCGCTAGATTTCCGAAAAAAGGGATGTTTTTTCTCAGCTTTTCGGTGCACGCCGCACGTGCGTGCACATAATTAAGGAACACGTACTAGGCGCCGTTAACGGTCTGGTATAAAAAGGCTCAAATCGCCACAGAAACGTCAAGAACTCTGAATGACAGCCAGTATGCTTATTAGGCGTCTTGGTGCTCACACTGTGCCCGGAGACAGCGCCATGCGCATCTGTACACTTAATAAACGCGTACTATGTCCCGTGACAGTGGCCCCTTTCTATTCTTCATATGCTTTGCCGCAATATATTGCCTATGCTTCAGCGCCTCACACCGCTCTATGGCGGCAAAGTTGGCCAAGTCAAGTTTGAATTGTCCAGCGAAGGCCAATTTTGAGATTAAAAATTTGGAGAACGCTTAAGCTTCGCCTTTGAGATTGGAATGCGATAGCATTCAAAGATCCCTGACTGCTTCTCACGCTTCCCGGCAAGTGGGCACGGGACCAGCGTTGGCAGCATTGTGCTTAATCGGCACGCTTTTGCAATGCAGGCAGTATTATCGCTAGCCCTTGCTTGGCTCTCGTCAACTCCCGAAATCCGGACCAGCCTTGCCTCACCGTTGCTGACCTTCGAATACAACTATGGTTTCTACACTGATGTGCCGTTCCTGAAATCAACTTCCATCGCACAGCTCCCGCCAGGCTACCCAGCGCCATCGTCATCACCTTGGCCTGCGAATTTAAACAGCTGGCACTCCGACACGCTCTTCAGTGGGCATTTTTTCGGCAGAGGGAAATCGCTTAATCAATAAACACATCCCAACCCGTACTATAACATGCAACCGGCGCGCACCTTGGTAGAATAATCATTTATTGTATCGACTGTATCGTTCCGCAAAGCAATCACCCACTGACTCACATTGGAAAGCCTACACATTAGCACTTAACGCCTATGTAGCCGCATTCAAATACACTAAAGAATCATTCTTTTAAGGGGGGAGGCTACCCTGGAGACCGAACTTTCTTATTTTTTAAGATATCCAGATGAAACTTTCAGGGTACGTTCACACCACTGAACTATGAGGAACTGCAAAGTTTCATGAAGATATGTTTATTAGTTCCAGAGTTATTGAGGTCTAACTAGGTGATTCATGTATATGCCTGAGGAAGAGCCTGGAGAAATGCCAGGACATCGTAGGAAGCTGAAATTCACTGTGATGATCCCTTGATAGATATCCCAGGGGGCTAAAGAGCCCTTTTCTTTAATTTCCCCTCCAAAAATTTTTAAGACAACTTTGAATTTGATGTAGCCAGTAATGACCACATCCATCAAAAATTAATTGCTTATTATAAATTAACTGCACCAGCTTTCAAAAAAAGAAGCCTGTTACCCCCTGGCAAAGTCATTCAGGAACAGAATAAAAAAAACGGCATACAAATCTGAAGAGCGGTTCTTGAGATATCGCCTTCCCCAGCACCACTACTAGCGAAAAAATCCATTCCGAGAAAACAGGCCTTAAAGTTGAACACATGTGTTTCTTTATTAGAAAGCTCCTGCGGAGCTTCTAATTAGCTCTTGCGGCTCCAGGCATACTCAGTGTGTCGGATTTTCGACTGGCGACAGCCGAAAGCACAGTTCCGCCGCTGAAAAGCGTCTACGCAGTCGGCACTCGCTGCGAGAGATAGGAAGTTCGATGCTCGTACAAGACGCATATCGCGCTCCCGTGCACCGAACATCTGCACTGTCTTGGGCTTTGCCGGCATCGCGTGCAGCGAAGAACTAGCGAAAAAAGAAAAGCTGAACAAATAATCTAAAAGATAGCGCAAGGCGATGAGCAGCGCGCAAGCTCATGTTGAGGCCGACAGAGCAAGGGGCAACAACGACGCGAGCGCGGCAACAAAGGGAGCAGCCGCCGCCGCCCGCGCAGCAGCCAATGGCAGGCGCGCTTTAGCCCGCGAGATTTGAGCAGCAGCCGCTGCCCGCGCAGCAGCCAATGGCAGGCGTGCCTTAGCCCGCGAGATTTGAATGCACTGCTCCGGCCAATCAGCGCTCCGCATCACATCGCAGGAAAACGCCAATAGCGTCTCAACCGCGCCGACGATGCCATTTTGCAAGGCGGCAAAATATAGACAAAGAATCCACGGTCAAAACGACACCAAGATGGCGCGGGCAGGCCGCATGGGCCGGGAATGGCGCGCCCGCGAAGTTTGACTTCATTTCGGCATTTGCGCGTTTTTTGGGCCGCGGTGGCCTCAAAAGTAGCGTTATTTTTGGTACTTTACGGTTGAATTAGGTGCTGATAATTACAGAACAGGTAGTTTATGAGACATACAAACCAAAAATATGGTTTTTCAAAAATCGACTTTTTCGCTATTTTTCGGTTTTCAAGGGCCGCGTCCCCCCTTAAACCACATTACCATCTATTCTGATAACTAACGTAAAAAGTTTTGGCGAGTCATACATCCACCTTCCGATGATTCTATCACTTTTAACAATTGATCTGGTAACCCTGTTTCGAAAAACCTATGCGCAACTCTCCTGAATAATAATTGTTAAAAATTTTTCGTGTAATGCTGAAATTCAACTATCTGTCTTGAATGACTCACTTCTTAACTATGCCTCCAGTGACTGTTGAAGTTCCCGGAGTTATTCGACTAATAAATTCCTTGAAGGTACATTCGTCACCCGGCTTTGATAACATCAGTGCTAAATTTCTGAAAAACATATGCTCTTATAGTTCCATTATATTAATTAAAATATTTCAACAATCACTCAACACATCTACTGTTCTGACAGAATGCAAAATAGGAAAAATAATTCCTTTGCATAAATCTGGCAGCAAAACATCGCCTACAGATTATCGCCCAATATCATTAACCAGTACCTGCTGCAAACTGCTAGAAGATATTTTTACTAAACTTGTGGATTTTCTTGAATCCAATTCAATTTTTTGCCATCACAACATGGTTTTCGAAAATAATTCTCATGTGAATCACACTTATTAACATTTACTCACAATCTCCACCAAATACTTGACCATTCTTCTCTCGCAGATTGCTTCTTAGATTTTTCGAAAGCCTTTGACAAAGGGTGTCATGAACTTTTACTTTATAAACTAAGCAAATTAAACCTCGATCACAATGTTCTAAAATGGATTGAGTCATTCCTCATTAAGCGTTCTCAGTTCGTAACAGCTAATGGTCATGACTGACCTCATAGGGACGTTCAGTCCGGTGTTCCACAAGGCTTTGTTCTGGGACCTATATTATTCCTTATCTATATCAATGACTTACCTTCAGCAATAACTTCTGACATACATTTATTTGCAGACTGTGTAATCCTCAGAGAAATAACTAACGGACATGACATCACCATGCTTCAGGCTGTTCTTAATAACGTCGGCAAATGGTGCTGATTGTGGCGTATGGAACTCAACATTACCAAGTGCAAATTTCTGAGAGTATCCCGATCTAAGATAACCTGCCTGTGTACTACTTGAATAATGTTGCTTTAGGATCGACAAGTTCATATAAGTACTTAGGCCTGCATATAACATAAATTAACGTGGAATCATCACGTCGGATATATAATTAACCAAGCCAACCGCTTGCTGGGATACTTACGCTGTAACTTTTCTCGCGCTCCCTCTCCTTTAAAGTTACTATTTTATAAAACCCTGCTACAGCCAAAATTAGGATACGCTGCAGCTATATGGGACCCTTTCCACGAAAACCTAATACATTCCCTTGAACTAATCCAAAACGCCACTCATTTTATTCTTTGGAACAACAACTATGGTGCGAGCATATCTTCAATGAAATCGAATCTGGGTCTTCAACCGCTAGCAACACGTTGAAGAATTTCCCGCATTTCGTTTATTCATAAGCTGTATCACCACCCTACACTTCATACAAAATTCATGTCGCGACCATATTATCTCACCATACCGATCATCTGCATAAAGTTAGAATTGATGCATGTAACAACACGTATTTCTTACTCATTTTTGCCACGTACGTCGAAAGATTGGAATGAACTTCCTTCTGACATTGTCTCCATTAATAACAATGATAATTTTCGAAAAGCACTAGCTAACACTGTATAATAGCAAACATTTGTACGAACTACTGTTGCTGTTTTCCTTTTTTTTCTTGTTTAATGTTAATTTTATATGTCATGTTCTATTACTGTATTTATCATACTTTCAGCTAACATTGTATAATTAGCAAATACTGTGTATAAGCTCGTAATTTATTTCCTGCTTATTTGTTGTATAACCCACTCCCCTCTCTAATGCCAAACGGCCCTGAGGGTAAATAAATTTTAAAAAATTAAATAAGTATGTAACCATAATGTTTACCGGGAAACGCTGGCCGCAGACGCTATGCACGAAGGCAGGCTTTCTGGTAGAAACGCCCCAAGACGCTCAGGTACCCCCCCAAGACCCTCAGGTGCCGGCACGCGCAAATGGAGGACGCCGTGGCCGGCCTATGGTTGGCAGAAACGCTGGAAAATGAGTTTGAGTTTTCGCGTAATAGAATTCTTTTCTCGTATAGTCAAATTACAATACGACGCTATCATGCCTGTAGGTTGTAAGTCGTACTTCACGGTTTTTCTAAGTATTTTAGCTTTAGAAATTCGATTACTTCAGTAACTTTCTTCCACCACATGGAGGGCCTGGGTATAGTGGTTCAAAAATCCTGCCAAAACGACGACCGACGCTGGACGCTCCCTTAACGCTCTTGCGTTAAAATAACGGAAGCTGGGCCCATACAATGTATGGGCGCCGGCTAGAAACTTCGGTTGGGATAAAATTAAACGAAAAATCGAATGAACTGGAGTCGAATAAATGGAAGTCTACTGTATTAAAAAAAAAAACAAGAAGAAAAATGACAGAGGCATGTCTGGCGATCCCTCTTTTTTCCATTGTCAAATGCAAATAGTAATGTACACAAGGCTGCTTCACGAGACATGTGATGCTCCTTTTTTTTTAATCTTAGAAGCCCTTGTTGACATACACAGTCAACGTCAGATTTTTGGGACTCCCTAGGGGCCTCGAAAACGTCCTAATAACTGAAAGCATGCCTTTTACTGCCCCCAAGGGCTCAAATCACCACAGGCACGTCTGAAATAGCACTGAAGGCCTGTAAGTACACTTATTAGGCGTATCGGTGCTCGTGCTTTGGCAGGAGACGAATGCATTTACAAAGTGTTTCACGTAACTTGAATCAAACCAACGACATATGGTTTGCCGTCATGTGGCACTCCTTAATGTATTTTTCATATTGCACTTAATCAGTGAATTAACTAAGATCAATTATGCAAATCATTTAATATTAACTTGAGGGCCATGTGCGTTTGATTGCATTGTAGAGGGCACTCGAAAACGACCGATCCAATTTTTCGTGGCAACATACATGCTGTATGGTGTTTTTTTCTGGATTTAAAGAAAGCGTGTCAAATAAAAATAATAAATAATGAACAAATATGAATAAAAACCACGTGACTGCGCTCATGTGCTACCATATTTCAGCACCCTGAAACGCGCTATATGCAGAAGAACCGTGTGTGGGGATCGTGGCGAAGTGAGCGGCTGCAGCTCTAGGCAACAGCTTCACAGTGTGTCAACAGCTTTGATGATAGCACACGGAAAGGAAGTACCGCCGTCCCTGATAAGCCAAAGGCTCAACGCACTGTTAAGCACGCTGCAATACGATAGCGCACAAGCGCAGTTACATGGTCTTATTTCACATTTCGCGGGCGTTCTTTAAACCCCGGAAAAAATCGCGCAGCATGTAGGTTGTCACAAAAAGTTGGATTGGTCGTTTCTGAACCCCCTTTACAACCTAATGAAACGCACTTTGCCCTAAAAGGAATAATAAAAAAATTGGATAATTCATTTTAGTTAACTAATTAAGCGCAATATAAAAGATATCCTAAGGAAAGCCACATGACGGCAAATAATGTCGGTCTCATTCAGTTGCGGTTAACCACTTTCTTTAAATCCCTGGTTCAAGTTATGAGAAACACTCCATATAGTTAAGACGATGAGCAAAATGAGAACAAGGTGAAAACATGAGCTAGTGCTTTCACCTTGTTCTCATTTTGCTTATCGTCTTGAATTTCCATCTCCCACCCTTCCCGTGTTTTCCCTGAACCCTGCATAATTAAGGAATATAGGGTCCTGAATATTTGGCTGCGCGTGTTCAAAAAAAGAATTTTGCACTCACCGCTGCACTTGCTCAAACTTTGCAGAACAGTCACATTTTGTCGTCAAATTTGTTTAGCATAACACTTGGCACGATTAGTAGCCTGTTTTTTAAGACAAAAATGAGAAACTCTATTCGCCTATGGGAAAAATGGCATCTGAAAAGCCGGCCTTGGCACAGACTTGTGTTGCCACCTGCTAGGATCAGCAGGAAGGAGCTGCTTAGCAGACGAAACGGCATCTTGAAATCAGCTGCTTACACAGCGGCAGCTCCTTCCTGCTGCTGCCGGTAAGCGGCAACACAAGTCTGTGCCAGGGCTGGCTTTTCAGACGCCATTTTTCCTGTAGGCAAAAACAGTTGCTCATTTTTCTCTTAAAGAACAGGTGACTAATCGTGCCAAGTGTTTACTAAACAAAGTCGACGACAAGATGCGATCATTCCGCAAAATTTGAGCAAGAACAGTGCAGCAGTGAGCGCAAAATCTTTTTTTGAACACGCGCAGCCAAATGTTCAGGACCTTGTACACACCGTGTCCCATGACAATTGCCCCTTCCTACTCTTAGTATGCCTCATTGCAATACTTCGCGTATACTTCACCGCGTAACGTTGCTATACCAATGCGAATCTTTAAGCAGCGAATCTTTTAAATGAAAAACATAGCACCGAACTGCAGGAAGCTTGATAGCGAACGTCGAAGCAGTTGGGCCTAACGACAGCCCAAATCCACTATGGCTGTCAGCGGATCGGCATGCAAGGGCACTGGTTCGAGGCTGCACAGAATGACCACAGAACGGCAGCGGTGGTGGCTTTGATCAATGCCGTTTCGGACCTGCGGTCATGGCAAAAAAGTCCGGAAAATCGAACGGCAAAAGGTTCTCGCATCTGAAATTTCAAACGTTCTTAGACACTGACTCAATGGGGTACTGTGGCAGTGCCGTGAAGGCGTCCGAAAAATCGGGCGTCTGAAAAATTGGTCGTTGAATGTATGATCATATGCATCTTGAACATTTCTAGCCGTGTTTACATGGATACGGCAGAAGCGAATCATATTTATCGTATTGCATATATTCATATGCCACAGTTTACATGAATGCACATTATGTTGTCCTAAAGACTTTACGTTGTCCTGCAAACTAACGGTACCTGGCATCATATATTAATGTTAGCGCTCTTACTTCCAATAGGCCTGCTTTTTCTGCCGTGTTGTGAAATGCACCCAAATTATCCACACAGTAATGGCTACATTCCTCAGATTCTCCTTCATTTGTCACAAATTTACCCAACGTTTATTTTACAGTAACATACCGTATTCTATCAGAATAATAAAATTTTCCACAATGTCAGCAGTGGTTGCCATGTCTAGTAATAGTCAAGCGTGGCCGTCCTGGCTTCTTGTGCCTCAAAGCAGACTTGACTATGTTAACGACATAAATCAAGTAACCCACCAATGTTAATGTGATTTATTAATGACAACAACAGTTCCACACGCGTAATGTACCCACGAGCGAAAAGAAATCCCAAGTAACCTGCTTCGAAAGCAGCCATTTTTGTTTTGATGTCCTGGAGTGCAGCAGCAGCCACCGCCTGTTGGTTGGCCAGTTGTCATCCCGCAGAAAGCACTTTCTCATGATTCTCGATATGATATGGTTCGGTGTTAAAATGCGCATTCTCCATCTCAAACTACCCTTGTGTGGTGCATCAGATAAGCCCGCCTCGCGTATTACCTCGTTTACATGAGATTCGATACGCTTGAAAGTTGATACGATATGCTTCTGTCACATTCATGTAAATGCCGCTTGTGTGTCCATCCTAGGCCTGTTAGGCATTTAGTCCTTGCCTGCTGTGATGTTGTACTGGTTCCTGCCATATGTTCTTGCAACAAAATTATTGGAATACCAACTAGTCAATATAGTCAACCTTCTTTGAACGTAAAACAGTTGGGCAAGTCCTCTCAATGTCACAGCTATTCACAATGCGCACCAATGTCAGCACTGCATTCTCCTCAGAACGACAGAAAGCTGAGCTAGTTGGTAAGGATTCATTATGCAAAAAAGAAGTGAGGCGTGCAGACAGGACACAAGAGTAGAGAAGTGGACAACACGAACGCCGACTATCAACTGAAGGGAGCACTGAGGCGAAAGAAGAAGGAGACACAAAACTCATCTGCGCATGCTCAAGAATGGTAACACCACGTGTAAGTCGGGTACACGTGCCGGTCTACGTGAGAGATAACTGTTAAGACACTTAATCTCTTCCTTATGTAAAGTAATCGAAGGCTGACTCACGCATGCACTTCCACCATTAAAGATATGCCATGCCTCTACCATAAGACGCGTATCTTCATTCTTATGCCTGTACAATATCGCGCATTCATCTAACTCTGGCGTGCAGTTACAATCTCGGCAATGTAGCGAAAGATTAGAAGGTGACCCACCGGTTAACGGCCTTTTATGTTCCATTAGCCTCTGATTGATACACCGTCCCGTTTGCCCTACGTAGAACTGGCCACAGCTAAGGGGAATTTTATACACCACACCCATACGACAGTCAGTAAAACTTGTTCTTATTGTGCTTCACTGGACAAATATCTGTTCGTTTTTTGCCTTTTACCCGCTCCTTTTTATTCTGTACGGCAGCACATATCTTACCTAACTTATTGGGAGCAGTGAAAGCAACATTAACATCATATCTACTTGCAACTTCTTTAAGCCTGTGCGACACTGAATGAATATACGGAATAGCCACTACTCTTTTTTTGCTACTACTGCTTTCCGTAATCACGTCCGTCCCTCTCGAAACCGACTTCTTTAGGCGCTCAGCCACAGTGGCCACTGCTACACTAGGATAACCTGCTTCTAATAGGCGCCGGACCTGCTCATTTTGTGCATGCAGGATCTGGCGAGGGAAGACTTAAGGCACGACATGGCAATTCCGTTTTTTACTAATTTAGAATGCTTGGATTGAAAGTTTAGCAACGGCTTCGAAGATCTTGGGGAGTACTGCCAACAAACATGGTTTTGTTCGAAGATCAAGGAAATGTCAAGAAACAAGAAACAAGTTATCAAGATATTTCGGTACATTGATGATTACCTGATTTGCTGCAATAGGGAAGAATTCGATTCCGCTGCTACCTCAGTAAGTGATCAATTTAAACTTTATGGGGGAGGATTAAAGTTTACCAAGGAATTTCCTCAGCGACGCGCAATTCAGTTTCTTGACATTTCCTTGGTCTTCGAACAAAACCATGTTTGTTGGCAGTACTCCCCAAGATCTTCGAAGCCGTTGCTAACTTTCAATCCAAGCATTCTAAATTAGTAAAAAATACAATTGCCATGTAGTGCCTTAAGTCTTCCCTCGCCAGATCCTGCATGCATAAAATGAGCGCCAGTTTTAATGCGCAGGTCCGGCGCCTATTAGAAGCAGGTTATCCTAGTGTAGCGGTGGCCACTGTGGCTGAGCGACTAAAGAAGTCGGTTTCGAGAGGGATGGACGTGATTACGGAAAGCAGTAGTAGCAAAAAAAAAGTAGTGGCTATTCCGTATATTCATTCAGTGTCGCACAGGCTTAAAGAAGTTGCAAGTAGATATGATGTTAATGTTGCTTTCACTGCTCCCAATAAGTTAGGTAAGATATGTGCTGCCGTACAGAATAAAAAGGAGCGGGTAAAAGGCAAAAAACGAACAGATATTCGTCCAGTGAAGCACAATAAGAACAACAGTTTTACTGACTGTCGTATGGGTGTGGTGTATAAAATTCCCCTTAGCTGTGGCCAGTTCTACGTAGGGCAAATGGGACAGTGTATCAATCAGAGGCTAATGGAACATAAAAGGTCGTTAACCGGTGGGTCGCCTTCTAATCTTTCGCTACATTGCCGAGATTGTAACTGCACGCCAGAGTTAGATGAATGCGCGATATTGTACAGGCATAAGAATGAAGATACGCGTCTTATGGTAGAGGCATGGCATATCTTTAATGGTGGAAGTGCGTGCGTGAGTCAGCCTTCGATTACTTCACATAAGGAAGAGATTAAGTGTCTTAACAGTTATCTCTCACGTAGACCGGCACGTGTACCCGACTGACACGTGGTGTTACCATTCCTGAGCATGCGCAGATGAGTTTTGTGTCTCCTTTTTTCGCCTCAGTGCTCCCTTCAGTTGATAGTCGGCGTTCGTGTTGTCCACTTCTCCACTCTTGTGTCCTGTCTGCACGCCTCACTTCTTTTTTGCATTCTCCTCCTAGCATTTTACCGTAGTTTACATGTATACGACATATGGGAAATGCAATGCACCTTTGTAACAGTTATGTCAACGCGGCTACTAAAAAAGGAACATGCTTTCATTCACTCAAGTCTAACATCCGCTGAATATACAAAGGCAAATCAGAAAGTCTTTGCCCCTATTCTTTACAAGGCACATACAGGTAAATACAATTACATGCACTATTCTGCGTACCTTACACTATTTTTCCACCGAGTACCCACACCGGTTTAGACATTTGTCCCGTCGCAGCTCTAAACTTGAGATGCTTGTGGTAGAATTCATACTAGCGTGGCCTCCTCAAACGCTCATTGTCATGCAACTCTTCACGGCCTTTTGCGAACTCACAACATCACCAACTCACACTTCTCAAAGCAAGAGACCTTTCTCCATACATGGGCTGCATTTCCCTGTGGATTTCAATGGGCTTTTTTCCTTGCTCCATAGAAAACGAATCACGCTTCGTTGTTCATACGCCGTGGATGTGTGAAGCACAACTGCCATCTTCAGCAACTGGCAGCAGCGGCGTGCCGCGGAGCTACAGCCAGATAAGGCTAGGCCAGCCCAAGAAAGGTCCACCGCTAGGAATGGACATCTCGACTTCGCGTTTACAGCTGCAATTTGGCTAAAAAAAAATAGGGGCTAAGACTGATTTGCCCTCGTATTGTAGATGCTGGTGTTCACTTGAGTGTTGAGCAAGAACGAGGCACATACTATGTTTATATAGTGAAAGATCATTATAATGAAACAGGATATAACAAAATATACGTAATGAACTAAACGAAATTCCCTTTGAACTCCCCATAGAGATTCATAGTGCAGTACATGGAATAATGGAAACAACTAAGTAATAGATATAACTAATTCTGGGTCCCCTTTAACTTCGCTAAAATGAGGTTTTATTGTATATGTATAATAGTATACCTTGACCACTGCTCACACAAGGTAGGCAGTGTTCATTAGTTTAACATCTGCATCTATTAATATCCTTTATGAAAGGGCGCTCTTCCAGGAGAAATCGTGTTTAACCAGATTTTCATAAAACTTGCTTGGGACGCGAAATCGGGAGTTATTAGGTTTTACAAAAAAGATGAAGGGCCCTTGATATATTCTACATTCTCTAAAAGCACTGAAGGGCAACCACAGCTACTCACTTGTCATCTTCATTTTTTTCTTCTGGAACTTCAGATGCATCTTCATCTCCCACCATGCGGTCGTCATGTTGGTAAAATGCACCTTTCTTGGGGATGTACTGAGGGTTGCGCTTGTCTTCATCAAAGTCCAAAACTTTATCTTGGAGGTCAGAAGGATCGACGCTCTCCTGAAGAAAAAAAAAAAAACACCATTAATTACATCTGATTTTCAAATTGCAGTCCACGGAAGCCTGGAGACATGCCTGGGGCTCAGGCACTAACAGTAGGTTCATTGTAAACCAGAACGCCCATCTGCATAATCAAGTATACATAACTATGCATCCCCATTAAATAGGCATATGATCCAGAAATATGCTGACAAGGCTGAACATTTTAGTTATAGCCTCCTTTTTAGCAATGACTTCTTTTTTTAGCGCCACAGCAGTGGCAGAGCAGGAACAGAATACACCTAACTTATGCAAAGTGGTACTGTTCTATACAGACTTTATTCCAGACCTCAATCAAGCAAGAGAGAAATGTCTCTCACTGCGGAAATAATGTAACATTAGCTTATGCAGCATTCACAAGCACAATTTAAGTGGAACTTTTTAAAGTTTTGAGGTGCATGAAGTATACATGACCACTGCACAGCGTACCTAACTATACAATCAAAACTTCTGATAGTGCTGAGTCATCGATTGGAAGACTAAATTGACTCTCATTTCTCCAGCAAAAAAACCTACCAAAAACATACAGGCTGAACTTCTTTAATTTAAATGCACCGAAAGGAGAGCATTGATAGCATTGTGATATCACAGATTTCACAGAATTTTCAAGTAACTATTTAGGTCCTTTTGTGAAAATCAAGTTCCCATGTTTTTTGTTGTTTTTTATTATTCAAATGCACTTGTGGCTTCATCAGCTAAAAGTGGCCTTTAGCAGCGGCTTCTAATACTATGACATCGGAGGGTGCTAGTGCCGAAATTTTCACCAACACATAAAAGATGCACCAGTGCATTAACACGTTCATTGCTGTGCGTTAAGGCGTTTTCCTGTTATGCAGCAACCAAATTACATGTATTCATCTGCATGCAGCTGCAATAACTTTACGGCACATGAACACAGAGGTATCATTTTTGTTGTGCGAGGTTACAAATAGCCAGGAGCTGATGTGAAATGCTGTGATCCACCGACGACCCATGACGCACTCAACGTTTGCGTTCTGTGTGCGGCATGACCCACCACTGACCCATGCACAAGAAGCTCCTTGACTGGGCTGCCACCTGCGATTTTAAACTGCAACTTTTACAACTGTTTTTGAGCTATTTAAGGAGTGGCGTTGTTTAAACAAAGGAACGAAGTGACAGCAGTATTTAAAGCTGTGTTTAGCCAAGAATTTTAATGCAGTTCACAAGATACCTGTTGTTTCAGTGTATGCGGTCTTCTTGTTGCAATAGGACACATTAACGCATCTGATAGATCCAGAAGGTTGTAGTTGAGTTTAAGGGCACATAAGCAACTAAGGTCATCACGCACCAACCACAAGGCATAATGTCTCTAAAAGGTTGAGTACTCTCAAAGAGTCCTTTTCTGGTAGAGGGCCCCAAGGATCCCAACAAATTAAATAAGGACCTAAGCCTTCTTCTCAGACATGAGAAGGTGGATGAGGTGTGTCACAGAATGTAAAGGAGAACAAGGTCGGGCTTTAGACGTTTTCACAAAAACTGGCCGCTTTTAAAAAGCTAAAAACATGATTGTCTCAACAAGTGCATCTTCACTTAAAATCAATGAAGGATGAAAAGGAATGTGTTCACTGTAGAATGGCGTAAAATATTTTTTTTTCTCAGTGTCTCAAGTTTTTTGCATGAGAGTAAGATATGGGTTACTGTAAGTTCATCTCCGCATTTATCACAAACAGGCTTGTCTTTTTTTTGTCAGCAAGAAATTATGGGTAAGGTGTGTGTGTCCAATGCGGGGTTGACATAAAACAACTTTGATGAACAGTTCTTGGTGTGAACATGACTTTCACTCTTCTATGATGGGTTTTACAAGGCGTAGATTATTGTTCGTTTGATTGTTCCATGTGGACTGTCATTTATCTTTCAGTTTATGGCACACTAATTTTCATGCAGTCTCTGTAAGTAATTCTTACACTTTTGATTTCCTTATAACCAGCTTTCACTGCGCACTCGTCTGCTTTCTCATTGCCACACATTCCGACATGGCTCGGCACCCAGCAAATTGTGGCATCGTTCCCCACCTGCGGCAAGTTGTTTTCTCATCCACTTTCATTTCCATTAATTTATTGTTTCTTTATTTCATTTATTAAGCACAAGTAATTTCCCCTATGTTGTCCTTGGTGTCAGTGTTTGTTGGCTTCTTGTGATACGACTAAAATCAGGCCCCTCGTTTAACCCACATTCTTCTCGTTTGTGCTATTTATGGATGGCACATAGGCTTGCCACGACATCTTTTCAGTATTGCAGCGGACATACTGTGCTTTAGCTCGTGCCTTTTTACAGTTCGAGAGGTTTTCCTGAGCAGGGTATCTGTGAAAGAAAGGCTTTATTTTGTTTTTTCTTTGCCTCTTTGCATTCCTGAGTCCACCACACCCTGTGGTTTCGTCTCACCACTCCTGAGGTCTGGGAGATAGCTAAGCGGGCAGCAGCTAAAATATAAGTTGTGAATAGTTCATTAAGATCATCGATGCTAACATCTTCAGAAAAGACTTCATGCAGATTGGCTTTTTCTCTAAACAGTGTCCAGTTAGCTACATGGTGCTCCCACTGTCATGGTTTGTTTGGGATGATTGCAGGTGAGGATGGCAGAGTGATTATGACAGGTAAATGGCCATTTCCATGTAGGTTGTCCATGATGTCCCATTTAAAATCGTTAAAAATAGAAGGTTAACTAAAAGATATTACAGCTCATTTTCCCTGAGCTTGGGGAGCACTATGTTGTCTTTCCAGAATTCAGCAAACAAACATTATTACTCAATATAAAATCCTCTATAATTTGTCTTCTTATGTGTTTTCTTGCTTCCCCAAAGACAGGTGTGCACGTTAAAATCCCCAACTACCAGACAGGGCTCCAGTAATTGTTGTAAAAGGTCCTCTAACTCATGGAGGGTAATTTTTAGGTGTGGCTGCAGATACACAGAGCATGCTGTAATCGTTTTATAAGAAAGCAAAGTGGCTGCCACAAATTCAAATGAAGTTTTTAATTTCACTTCATGAGCTGCGATACCACTTTGTACAATGATGTCTACCCCTACCGACAGCCTGTTTGCCTCCTCTCGGTCATGGGGAAAGACTTTTTTTTTTAGTACACTTGTATGCTGAGGACCTAAGTTCGGTTCCTGTAAGCACATTGCTGCAGGAGAGAAAGAATTTATAATGTCTTTTATATCACTGAAATTATTTAGGAGTCCTCTGCAATTACAGTGTATTAGGAATGCCATGTTGATTTATATGTGTGGGGTAGGAAAACAAGTTGCTTTTGGGCCTGTGATTCAGGGCTTATCTTCTTTAGCACGGTCCAAGGAGTTCCGCCGTCCCTGTGACGTTGACGGCATGGAACCACCCTGGCTCATGTCCATTGCCCCATCAGAGGCGCTGGAGGGTCGTGCAGACCTCGCCTCGTGGGCAGAGGCCTTGAGGCTTGCCAACCCGAGGGATGGTATAGCCTGCTTTGCAGCTGGTGGAGCAGTGCGGGCTGCTACCACCGGGGGCGAGGATGGCTCCGTCCCAGCCTCACTGTGAGTGGTCCAGGCAGGTGCCGGAGGCCAGTGTGGTGGACTGGCCTGCCGTACCACATTGGCAAAGTTGATGTTCGGCTTAAGTGAAAACTTATGTTTGACTAGGATGCATTTTCTGGCCTGTTTGAATGAAATGTTCACATTTGTTTGCAATGTACAGTCGCCAACTGATTTCTCGGACTCCGAAAATTTGGACATGCTCGATTATTCGATCTGCTTCGCGGCACCGCCATTCTCCCCATAGACCACAATGTATAACAACTGCCGAAAGTTTGGGCACCTTGCAACCTCTCGTCTGATTTTTCGGACGCTCCTTAAGCCAACTCGATCGAGAGCACCATGCACGGACTCTGACTGGTGCATGGTTCGACTTGCTGAAAAGTATTTTTGTTTTGAACGGAGCTTCCTTGCTGCCCCACGAAGTGGCACTGCGAATCCCCACTCATCATCATCGTTTCTGCTTGGTTCTATAGAGTGGCTACAGCAGTTCCTGTCTCAGCTTAGTAAGCCACGTCAAGACAATCCAGCAGCTGATTAGCTTCTTCTTCGTGCACGACGCTGCGAATAGGCCACGTTTTTCGTTTGTGCAACTGGTGTCAGCGTGACGGCGTGGTGGTGTTAGCTTTGTGTGCTGTGTCGAGGTTGTGATCCAACGGGGCATACGGAAACATAGTGTCAAGTATATAATGGTGCCGACAGGGCCCGCGCAGACTGCGCTGGGGAATGCCGGCAAACAGGTGCCGAGAAGCCTAGGATTTGTCGCCTTCCGATGTGCTCCCTACTGACGCTGAAAATGTTCTGCCGAGACCTGTGCAATGGTTGCACTGCAATTCCGGACACCGTCTCATTTGACAGTTTCACAGGTGCTGACACTGCTGTACTGACATGTGCAGAACTCGATGATGGCGAGATCATTCATCAGGTTTCTGCTACACCGCCGGATGACGACTCTGAGTACAAGCAGTGACTGTGCTTTCAGCCGCCTATAGTAACCGTACGACCCTCTCCGAGATTCAGGCTTATCTGATTGCGCGTAAATGGAACAGCGTGCAAAGGCGCATTCCCGATTTCTTCAAGCCTACTGCCGAGCCCGAATAAGTGCGTGGAAATAAAGACTTTTTTCTTTTTCTTAATCTGCTTTTTCGACACCTGTTTATTCGGACATTTCCGCAGTCCCCGTTAGGTCCGAATAAACGGTCAGCGACTGTAATTATTTCTTTTTTTCTCTCGAAGCAAGCACAGCGAGGTGCTTGCTTCGCAGTTTTCAGAACTATGGTTTTTCAATATGCATTTCGCGCAGGTTTTGTGGCCATGGCAACTCTGGGAGCCGTGGCCAAATCTCTGACAGTTGAAGTAATGTCGAGGATTCGGGATGTATGGGCATACTGCAACTTTCGTGTACCCAATTTCAACTGTCTCGGGAAGTGTGCAGCAGGTAAACGCCAAAATGAGGTGCTTGGTGGGTAACTCTGTTGTCTTTTCTTATCTTAATTCTCTGAACATTGCTCACATTTTGTTCGGAGAGCTCATTTAGCATTTCTTCGGAAGGATCTAGAAAGTCAATTTCAGAAATCACCCCGCGCACTGTGTTCAGTGACCTGTGGGGTGTAATTGAGACAGGGATGTCCTCAAAAAAACACAATATTAGCAAGTTTACACTTGGGTTTTGCTTTGGATTTCCAAGAGTAGGTCACCGCTAGCAAGCTTTGTTACGTTCTAGCTGGTGCGTATGGCTTCTTTCAGACATCTTGCTAATGAGAACGGATATATTTTTCTAGCCGATTTTCCTGGCTTTTCACTATGTATCATGTGATACTTAGGGAAGACTTCTTTGGTTCTTTTGGAAAAAATTGGCTGTGACATCAGTCCGCCCTCTTTTGTGAGGGCAATCTGGTTTGGAGAGAGGGGGTGACATAGGAAAACTTTATAGTTCGGCCGCGGTGCCAGCCACCCACTATGGAGTCCTACAAGGGGACGGGAAAGGAACTTGCAAGCAAGTCCTGCCCACACCAGCTGTACCACGCAACTATAACCAAATATGGCTGAACTCAGGACAGCTCACCACACAAGGTTAACCCTAGCCACCAGGAAGAAAAAGGAAAAACCAAGAAGTGAGGAGGAGACAGGAGAGTTGTGAGAAAGGAAATAGGAAAGTGAAAGATGGAGGAGAGGACAGGAAAATGCGACTGTCGATTCAGGTCAGGCTGGAGGTGGCATCTACGTGAAGCCCAGGCCAAAGGGATATGTTGCTGCCGCCGAGGGGCAGTAAAGGTCCAAACGCCCGGCATCGGCTCAACCCCCAGGATCCCCTTTTCCCCATACACGGCTAAGCCACGCACGGTTAGACACGGGAGGGTCCAACCCTCGTGTGCTCAGGTATGCAGTGTCGCAACACACCAAACGTCTGCTGACACAGACGCCCCTGCAGGGGATGGATGCAGAAGGATCTTATGGACACAAAAGGACATCAATTATAAAATTGAGAAAAACTGGTTGATTCACTATTCAGCACTCATCCAGAAAGCGGCGGGGAAACATGTAAAGAAGTGTACCGCACACTGGAAAAAACTGACAGGTTGGCACGCAAGACTGGCTGCTATGTGTAATGCACTGGCTGCTATGCTTCCATCAGAACCAGCAGTAGCCCAAATTATTCAAGGGTGAAAGTGAGGAAAGGGACCACCTTCTGTGGGGAATGCTCTCACAAGCCATTCATGTGTTTGGCATGCTTCAATTTTGCACAAAAGTGAAATCTGAATTGAGCAAATTGTAAAGATAATCAGAGTTGGATTTTTAAGACAAACTTCCAGACATCACATAAAGTTGTTCAACTTTACTTACTTTTAATTTCATCAAATTATTTAACAATTAAAACATTTTATAAAAGCAAGGCCACCTTCATCTGTTTTCTGATGGCTAGCACTTAGTGGTTCACCACAGAACCATGTGATAAAAGCCAAAAATACCTCAACATCCTCCAAATGCAGGCATCAAAGGCCAACAGCAAAGGTGGCTGTGCCACCTTTTTCAATCCCAAGAAAGACGCAGGTGGTGGGTCACGAAACACCTGGGTCGTATGGTCCATCAGTGGGTCATGGCACATTTAATTGGGACCTGAAGAAATTCTGTCACAGCAAACGTCTTAACTCTTTCCCCACTGCGCCCATTGTGCAATGTTAGTGCGCTAACGATGGCTTGAAATGCCACTTTCTAGACCTTCTGCACCCCTCACGGACACACTGCGCTGCCGGACGTGAAGGAGGAGAACTATATTTAAATTTTCTAAGCAGTTTCCTTTATTTCCCCCAGGCAGGGATCTTTGAATGCACTTTGAAATTTCGCGGTTGTCAAAGTAGAAAGCGAGAATGGCCGCCCGCTATCGAATGTTTGAAACACCGCTTTCGAGACCTTCAGCACCGCTCATGGACACACTTCATCGGTCGTGAAGGAGGAGAGCCATATTTTTGTTTTCTAAGCAGTTTGACTTTTTCCGAAGAGGCGGTGATTTTTTAACGTGCTCCGAAGTATTGCCATCATCAAAGTAGGAAGCAAAAATGGCTGCCTCTGTGAGCGGCGCACGCACTTTGAAAGATCGCAGATCTCGTGATTCCGCTGAACCTGCAGCTCATTTTATTGATGGATCTAGTAGCAGTTAAGACCGAGGATGCTGGCTATTCGTCAGACTTGGACTCTGAGAGTGACGACGATGCAAACCATCCCAGAACGTCAGCAGCCGCAGCCCGGCATGACCAACTGCAGTGCTTGAAGTTAAACTTTTGTAGTGAAATACCTGTTAAATGAAAAATTTTGATGATTTCGGAGATAGTTACTATTAGACGGCAATACATTTTGTATATCCCATAATTTTTTTTACATATTTGTCATAGTAGATACAAGCGTGTCTTTACAAACTTTGTTCAATGTTATCCTACAATCTTGATTCTGGCAATTTATATCTCTTTTTATTACATATATCCCATTAATAAAACTTTTATGGATGAAAGGTGCATTCATTCTGCTTCTTGTTTATTACATAAAATATTCAATGTAGTAGTTCCTTCAGCAAAGAAGATCTGGCGTAACCTATAAAAAACACCTATTTTCCCCATGGTAGGGAAAGAGCTAAGGGGCATATTTTGTAACAAATTTTGCTGCACCCAGCTTAACAGGGATAGTTTATCTGTGCAAGGTGACTTACAAAACAGGAACGACCATTTCAGCAATGTTATATCCACTGAACTAAATTTTTGCAGTTTGCAGCAAAAAAAGTTAACAAGTGTTATCGTTAACTTTTGTGTATTCACCACGAGTGGAATTCGGAGAAAAGTGCTGCATCCCTGCTACTGCTTATGTCTGACATTATATCCCAGGTGTCATCAAAAAAAAAAAAAAAAAAACAGGAAAATCCTTCAAGTTTTGCTCCCAAAGTTCTGCAGTAGACTTACGTTACTTTACTCTGGTTAATAAGATTTTTGGTTCATCCGATCCCGACCGAAGGTCTCGGCAGATGTCTGTACATTTCTGTGGGCCTAAACTTCCATTGTTTCAATCTCAAAATTGGCCTTTGCCGAAGAATTCAAACTTGATTGGTCAGCTTCGCCACTATAGAGCAATGTTACGCAGTGAAGCATCCCAAGAATGGAAAGGGGCGTCTGTCACTGGACAGTAAGCATTTCTTAATTATACACATGTGCACGTGCCGTCTCCGGTCCGAGTACGAGCACCTAGACGCTAAATATGCATACTGGCAGCAATTCAGAGCTGTTTCGGACATTTCTGTGGCGATTTGAGCCGGATTTTGCCAATCATGCACATCTCGTATATGAGACCATTAACGGGGTGCTAGGACGCAATCCTTAATAATACGCACGCGCGCGTGCCATGCACCGAGAAGCGGAGAAAAACCATCTGTGTTTTGAGAAAGCTAGCGAAAAGGAAGGCGGTAGGATGAAGAAACTCCAGAAGTCGAGTGGACATTTAATGCCAAAAAAGATATATCGGGTCTATCTAAAACTGAAAGCTTGCCAGTAAACTTCAGCGTCTCAGTGCTCATACTGTGACCATATACGGTGCATGTGCGTGCATAAGAAACACGTGCTATGTCTCGCAACAATGGCAGCTTTTCCCGCTTGGTATGATTCACAGCATAACACGGCTGTACTGTGGCGAAGCTAACTTTAAAGGCAAATACTGCCAAGTAAGTGAATGGCGTGTTCCAGCGTTTTTTTACCACCACCGGATCATTCGAACAGTTTCATTGGTCCCGTCAGGGTCGAATTAGGGAAATTTTACTGTAATTGACTGGTCACACACAGGTTAAAGCCTTAAAGCACAAGCACAGAAACGTCTATTAGCCTTCAACCACTTAACACCAGCGAATAGCCCCATCTTTTTCACCATTAATTCACTTGTCTTTTTAATGCGAAGCATTCTTTGCCTTATTCTCACTTTCCAGCAGGTAGGTACCTAGGTAGGTTCCTGTTTTGCCTCACTTTATTAAATATAGATGCGTGACCGATGGTGGAATCAAACCTCTGCCATCCAGCACAGGAGCCCAGTGCTCTAACCATTAGGCCAAAATCGTACAGATATGTATTTAGTTCCAAAGCCAGTCAGCTTTATTAAACACTCGGCATGTGTGCACCATGCCACTTTGTCTTTCCTTGCAACAGCTCAAGTTTTGAAGCATCGTGTTGTACTGCACAATCTTTGGGACTACCCCACTTTTCCCCGTACTTTCCTCATAGCAGCTTACACTACTTAGAAACTGTGCGACATTGCGACAGCCACAGGTATTGTTACATCTCAAAATGGCAATGGGCATTCCTTAGGTGCTTCGCACAAGGCAGCCCCCTTCATCAGCACCCGCCCAAACATCGACACAGCCCTCGCGCCGACAGTTGACGAATCAACGAAGAAGCTCCCTTCAATGTGACGACCACCGGATTCTCTAGATGCAGCAACCACCGTGAAGGCCAGATTTCCCAGGTCGCTGCAC
This sequence comes from Dermacentor variabilis, assembly GCF_050947875.1. Lineage (NCBI taxonomy): Eukaryota > Metazoa > Arthropoda > Arachnida > Ixodida > Ixodidae > Dermacentor > Dermacentor variabilis. The sequence continues at coordinate 289,172,130 of NC_134568.1, forward strand.
GCTGACCATCATACAGAGCCCACTAATTGATGCAAGGGGCTAATGTCTTCCGTGGGAACGGCGTCAACGTCAGGTTCTCAGATTGCCATGTGGTTGCGTCATATGCTTGGGCGATAGTGCAACATTGGAGGTGGAGACCGACGGAACAATCTCATGTCTTGGGAGGAATTTTGCAAACAATTCAAAGATTGTGATTGGCCGAGACATAGTCATCAGATTCCTTAGTCTAGTCACCTAGGGAAATTAACTGCTTTAAAAGCGGACACCTTTAGTGCAGTGATGTGTCCTGACATGTGCTGATGTATGCTCAAACATGTGATGCGCTCAAAAACTTCAAGTGCTCCTACATGGAGTGGGCTTCCATATCTGGAAGCCAGTGTAAATAAAGTAAAATAAACCCTTTATCTACACTCTTACTCCCGGACGTACTGATCCCTGTACCTGGAGGATTTCTGGCCTAAACGCTACCCCGAGTTACAACAGTATGTAAGATTTTATAACACAGTCACTGATGACATTACAATCACTGCTGCTCTTGCTTATGCTCTTCCACTACTTATGTAAAACCCAACAACTGTGATGTCATAAGCTTGCATTGAACGGCCGGCGTAGCAATCATGCCATTGCCACCATAAGATCGTTTTCAATGTGGTCATCGTCATGCTGCCTTCATCATACCCACGTACACTCACGACCCACGCACACAACAGCTCAATTTACACAAACACGTTTGGTCCACTTGGTATCGCTTCGCTGAACCCCAATCAACACTGGATGGCCAGGTACCTACAAACTGCTTCGCATAACATTGATTGCAAAGAGTGCATGGGAACTGCACAATTTTCACCATTCAAATAGGCTGCTCCACTACACATGCCTGCATTCTGACACCCATTTACACTGTTATTAAATGGCTTAGCCTACTGGTTGTCCTGTTACTTTCATGATGCATATTGTGTTGCACCTGTTCATGTATGCAAGGAAAATTTCCATCAAGCGCAATGCAGCAAGGAGCACACTATGGATGTGAAGGCTCCTAATGGCAGTCTTCTACGTCTATTTTTTTCAACTTATCTAACTTTTCACGAATTACACGAAAATGCCAAAAAATTTTTAAAACCAATTTAAACAAAAAAATGTGCTGCAAATTGGAAGCTAGTTGTAATGAAAAAAAAAATCGGGCATCAATAAGGGGCTTCTACAGTGGTAGTGGTAAGGATCAAAACAAGCTAAGAAATCACATCCTGTATACAACACGGCAGCAGCCCAGCATGGCCTGATCCTAACACTGCTAAAACAAGTGCATTTCAAGAGCACTGGCCAGTCACGTCCCTGAACAGTTCTCAGAGAAGCAGTACATTATTGTGAACAATTGGAAAGTGTGTTGCCCACACCTTTCTCAGAAATCATAGAATGCATGCGAAATGCCTGTAAATGCAATCATGGCCTTGCTTACTTCACACACTGGTGCAGCAAAAAAATGTTGATTCTGTGCACACTCATATCAATGTGGCCCATATCATAGCCCTCAGAGTATTAAGCAAAAGTGTGAAAAAAGCATAAGATTTATCACAAGCAGCAGCAGCCTATTTTATGCCCAGTTCAGGATGAAGGCCTCTTGCACTAATGTCAACTTACTATGCCTTTCGCCAGCTGACTCTATACTGTATCAGCAAATCACATCACCTAATCCTTAGTTGCAATTCCTATCCCTTGGCATCCACCAGATTAGAACTTTAAAAGACTTCTGGTTACCTGCTCTACCCATTACATGGCCTGCCAAACTCCACTTCAACTAAAATATCAGCTATGCCATAGTGCTGTCTTCCAGTCTCAACATTACGCCTATCATTTTTCATTGCATTGCTCACTGCAAGATCCTTAGCTTCTTGTAGTACGAGTGAAGGCAAGCTACAAATCATGCCGTAAAACAAAGCAATGAATGAAGTGTGGTTTGCCATTCAAGTCGAGATAAGAAAAAAATGTGATGGTAATAACTTCATTATTAGCAAAACGTTTGCAGTTATCACTATTCTCCTGCAATTCATGTTGCACACATATTTGGTAGCTAATGGATTAGATGCGATGTCCAGAAACACCACTACAAAATGTAGTTTATGTCATCAGTAAATACTGAATTTTTGGAAACCATGCAGTTTGAGTTTCTTCCCTAAACAAAGCTTGACTGTAAGTACTTATTTTCTATTGAATTCATGGGTTTCTCAAAAATACACAGCAAAAACACCTGGACAAGATACAATGGCAATACATCTCAGACAATATCTAAAGCTGTTCAGAAGTAGGGGCTTATTAACTGTAGTACACCAGTAACTTGGGTGCACTTAGTGTAGGAGCGGCAGTAAGAAGAGGTGAAGATCTAGGAGGGTGTGGTTCTATCAACAGACAGAGTATACCAGGAATTCTAATTCTAGCTCTAAAAGAAAGGTTCCAGAAAACAAAAAAAGCAATGTTTTAAAGTAATGTAAAGAATATTAACACATTTACGCACTCACACACACATATTTGCATGTGCTTTCGATGTTGAATGCATTTTGTTTTTCGTCATATATCAGATTTGCGTTCTTTCATATACCTTTTCTGAATAAAGTTGATAAGCAGTCCTCACTTCACACTGAACAGTTACCCTGCCTTCCCTCCTTACAGCAAGCAATGACAGTTTCTTGCATGCTTTATACCAATAACTGAAGATTTTGAACAAAAATACATACTCAAAATAACTATTGATAGTATAGCTGCTCTGATAGTGAGCTTTGAATTAGCTACAAGACAATATAAGACAAAACAATTATTCAGATTACGGTCTGTTAAAAGCCATATAGTATTCAGTCAGGATGCACGACGACAGTTCAACAGCAAGGTGCACCATTTCAGCACAATTTGCATCTACCGGAATCAAATGCAATATGTTATTAAATGTGGGACAAAAACTGCAATGTGTGTCTTTGTCAAGTGTAAACATTTCTTAACTAGTGCAAGAGCATTGCAAAAGATCATCAGAGTTACCGTACTTTTTCCATGTACAAGCCACCTACAGATGTAATCTGTACCACTATTACAAGAGCCCGGAAAAAAAAAAGTGCATATAACCTGCAGAAATGCAGAAATAACTGCCAACAACAATGCTCAAATCTGCAAAAACAGTTTCCATGTGCAGATGTATGACTTATCCACATCATATCTTTGGCCAGTGGCTCTGTTCCACACCTCTTCGGCAGTGTTGATAATATTCAGCTTCACCTGTGCTATAAATAACTGACATCGAGGGCAGCTCATCATGATCCAAGTTCTTGTTTACTGGCACCTCTAACTACTATCACAGTCAAAATGCCAAATGGCAACCCAAAAACAGGAGAATGGGTGACCATGAAAGAGGGAAAAGGGAGCTTCAGCACACAGGGGTGGGGAGAGCATGGGGTTGCCTAGAAGATAATGAAACTAGAGATCGTGAAGAATGTTGCCTTGAGATGTGGCTTTATAGCAGTGTGGCACAAATTGCCATTGGGTCACAAGGTGAAATTCGCGCTGCTGTGATCATCACAAGGCGAAATTCACATATAACCTGTCTCGACATTACTGTTGTATATATAGATTTCTGATGCAAGCTATACATGCAAAAATACAGGATTATCCAATTTCATTACTGCAGAAATAACTGCCTATTTTGCAGACCAGCAGGCCACACAACTACTGGCTCTTTACAAAGTGCCGAAGTAAGCCCTAATGCGCAACAGTTCAGGCAGGGGTTATGAAACGGTGCAGAAACATGACAGATTAAGGACCCAGACAATTAATTTGTTAAACTGCAGGGTGCAGACCCTTTGTTCGTCCTGTTCCTGCACTGTTTCACATGCAAAACATTGCACAAATCAGTCTATATCAGTGTGCCTTGCACTAATTAGTCCAGAACAGCACTCCTCTACACACCAAGGACATGCACCTGTGGGTCTGTGAGGCACACACCACATTAGGAAGCATGTTGACAGTCAGACAATCTCATGTACAGCATCACCCCCAACTGCAACCACAAACACATCCCAGCATACCTGGCCATCGCCTTGCTGCCGCTCTCCTTTGAGACAATCCTCGTCTTCTTCCTCCTCGTCAAGACCATCCTCCAGTTCATCTTCCAAGCCACGTATGCCTTCATTAATGCCACTGTCATTATCAAGGTCATCCCTGTCTAATCGTGGATGCAATTCAAGTTCCTCATCAAAGTCCTCATGATCAGAGCCAATGTCAATGCGACCAGGACTGTCCAGTGAGTCAGCAGTGGCTTCTTGACCACCTTCTAAGTCGGTGCCAGCTGCAGCCTCGCCAGCCACGGACAGGACACTTGAGCCTTCTTCGTCCTCCTGGAGGCAAAAAGATCCAACATGGTCTACAGCAATTTCTAGATAGGCTAAAAAGGAGGCGAGCTTTCATGAAGTATTAAGGCACAAGGCACTGCAAATAATAAAACAAAAAACTGACAAAAACTCTATTCTAAAAACAACACGCGCACTACTGAAAAAGTATCAGTTGTGGCACATGTTTATCATTGCAGCCACTCACAAATATATGCACTAACCACTCCCAAGCCTTCCATACCAAAAACTATCCCCACATACTTTTACACCACAATTCCCAAGAAGTGCAGGTAACAGATGGGACAAGAAGCTTTGAGATTCACAGGCTTTTTTTTTAACTCCGAGAAAAACATTATGCAGCACATACGTTGCCACAAAAAAAAAAAAAAAAATGATCAGTCGTTTCTGAACCCGCTCTACAATGCAACGAAATGCACTTGGCCCTAACGGGAATATTAAACACTTTGAATAATTTCTCCCGGGTAACTAATTAAGCGGGATATAAAAAACATTTTGAGGAGCACCACATGATCGCAAACCATATGTCGTTTGTTTCATTCAGCTGTGGTCAACGACTCATATAAAATCCTTGGGTCAAGTTACGTGAACCACCCTGTAGATTAAAGGAAGTACAAGCCTACACTCCATCTAGTCATGATGATGAAGTAATATAACAGCTTTATGAGGATGTGGAATTAGCAATGAGAAAGGTGCAATCTCAGTACACTGCAGTCAAGGGCGACTTCGATGCAAAAGCGAGGAAAAAGCAGGCTGGGGAACATGCAATTAATTGGCAAAAACGGCATCAAGTTGAAGAATAGTAGAGGTGAGATGTTGGTAGAATTCATGGAAAGTAATTGACTCTGAATACTGAATACTTATTTCCGGAAGCACAATAACAGGAAGCAGATCTGGAAAAGCCCTAATGAGGAAACATGAAATAAAACTGATTTCATACGACTATGTGCCAAACGCAGCATAGTGCAGGATGCAGAAATTACCTTAGTTAATTAAGTGTTAGGGAGGATAAATGGCAGTGATCATAGGTTAGTGAGATCTAGGATTATTCTCAATTTGGAGACGGAGCAAAATTATTCAAGAAAAAGGCCCATCTAGACGCAGTAAGAGTAAAAGTAGACAAACTCAGGCTGGTGCTAGGAAATAAATATGCATCTTTAGAACAGGAAGATGAAGATAAGATAAAAGTAATTAATAAAATCGTAACTAGACTGATTTCAGAAGCAGCAATTGGAGTGGGAGGTAACAGCATCAAGGGAACAAGACGCAAGCTCCTCCGAAGTAACGAAAAACCATGGAAGTGTTAACTGAAGAGATCAAATAGAATTCACTGAACTGTCAAAGCTGATAAACAAGAAGAAAGTAAGTGATATTCAAAATTTTAAAGTGAGAAAGGTAGAGGAGGCAGTAAAAAATGAGGGCAACATTAAATCATTAAGAAATCTTTGCATAGGAAATAACACACGAAAGATAAGCCAGGTAATGTCATCAGTAATTTCGAAAGGCCGCAGAGAACTTCTGTACTGACCTGTACAGCAACCAGAGCAGCCACGTAGAGGGGATACGGAGCATGAGACCCTTTACATGCAATGCCTCAACACTTCAAGTGTGCTTGAGACTTGGAAGAATGCCAAAACTATACTAATTGATAAAAAGGGAGACGTTAAAGAATTTTATAATTACGGGTCCGTTAGCTTGCTTTTAGTATTGTATAAAATGTTCACAAAGGTAATTTCCAATAGAATCGGGGTAACATTTGGTTTCAGTCAACCAAGAGAACAGGCTGGCTTCAGGAAGCGGTATTCTACAATAGATCACATCCATGTCATCAATCAGATAAATGAGAAATCTGAAGAGTACAACCAACCACCCTATAAACCTTTTTTTCGTGGGTGTCGCCATACTGCATTGACAGTGGTGCCGTCTATGAGCAGTCAGCATGCTGGCTTGGGTGAATGCTCCACCTTCTATGCCAGATATATGCTTGGTGGCAACTTTCGGCACTTGTTTATGTGCTTGCGCTGTCTATTTGGTTTGACATGGCGTTTTCTAAATGAGAAACTGTTCTGTGAGACACACTGAAGTGATTTAAGTTGGCCTGGCTGGCGTTTCTGCTAGCACTGAGGAGGATGGAGCACCAAGTGTAATGTATGCACACATGTCTGAGCCTACAATCAGCCTTGGAGCTTGCTTGTACCATTCTATAAATTTATTTCCTGAATGTGACCTTACTGCACCATTCCCACGGCAATTCTATGCTGTGGTTTAGCAGCAACAAGTAATTAAGAAACATACGCAATGATTGTAACAGCGCAAGTACCGTTCTGCTATGGAATAAGTTCTGCTGTTTACTTTGACAAGCATCCATTTGATATCTGAAGATACACTATGCGAATACCTCATTTGCTGGACACGCTTTCCACCTGCGGTGGACACGGCCCAACTCTGCAGATGAAGGCAACCAAACCATTTGTCCTGTTTTTGCAGGCCTTGCTGTGCAATGTACCAGCAGCTGTTAACACTTCAAATATGGGCCTTATCGGAAGCTACTTTGGTGTTAACACACTCCGACCTACGTGGGACTTGCCCATCTACGATGGACTGGCGCATGCGTGCGGAACCCAGACAGTGGAAGCGTTGACGCCCCCTGGAGCGGACTACATAAGGCCAGTCTTCATCAGACCTTGTGGGCACAGCACAACTCTGCAGATGAAGGCAACTAAACCATTTGCCCTGCCTTTCCAGGCCTTGCTGTGCAATGTACCAGCAGCTGTTCACACTTCAAATATGGGCCTTATCGGAAGCTACTCTGGTGTTAACGTGCTTCCAACCTACGTGGGACTTGCCCATCTACGATGGACTGGCGCATGAGTGCAGAAACCAGACAATGGACATGTTGACACCCCCGGAGTGGACTACATAAGGCCAGTCTTCATCAGACCTTCTTGTGGGCACAGCAAAACCCTGCAGATGAAGGCAACTAACCCATTCATCCCGTTTTTGCAGGTTAGTAAATTTGGAAAATGTTGCAGAAGTGGAAATAAGTTCATTATTGTGCTGTGCCCTGAAGTGCTTGCTACGAATGCTTTCCAGTGTCTCTATGTTGTTGCTGTTGGCAGGAGATGTTGAGCTAAATCCCGGATCTGAGGAAATGGAAAAAATGCTTAAAGAACTCATGAAGGGGCAGATGACGATAGCTGAAGACATTCATCAGATTAAAGCAAATCACACCGTGTTTACGAAGCAAGTCGATGAAATCAACCACAATATTTCCCAAATAGAAACAGTCGTCAAAAATGTAGAAAAAAATGCGAAAAAGACCACTCAGTTGAACGAACAGATAGCTGGCTTGCGAGATGCCTTAGCTTCTGAACAGTGTAAGTTAGTTTATTTTGAAGATGGGAGCCGTCAAAATAAATTAATTTTATTTAGAATTCCTGAGGCACTCAGCAAAACTAATGACGACTTAAAAGCAAAAGTTCTTACAGCTAAATTCGAAAAACGTCTAGCTGTCACGGTTAAAGCAATTTAGCGAATACACAGACTTGGAAAAAAATGTAAGGATAAGACTCGCCCGGTAATTATGCGATTTTTTTACTTCAACGAAAAGGTCACGATATTTAAGAATTGCAGAAAGTTAAAGGGCAGTGATATTTCCATCGCAAGTGATCTTTCACAAAGTACTCTACAAAGACAGTGAAAACTATGGGAAAGTACTAAGGCGGAAAGAGCAAGGGGAGTGAAAGTAAAGCTGGTGCATGATAGAATTACAGTGGAAAAAAAATAAACATTCGTGTAGGATGACGTGAACAATTGCAAGGTTAAAATAGGCAAGGAAAGACCCGAAGCAAACAATTCTCCTTGACGATGCGATAACTACGCGGGAGAATTAATTCTGATCAACACAAATGTGTGTAGCATAGCAAACAGAACAATTTTTCGAATATAACCCAGATATATTTATCATCACGGAAACCTGGTTGCAACTAGAAATTCAGGACTGCAAAATAATACCCCCGGCATACAGTATGATTCGAAAAGACCACGATATGTGAGGAGGGGGTGTTGCTAAAATTTTTAAGGAAATAATAAAGCTTGTACTGATGCAAAATAGCCCTGATAATGAGATTATCTGGCGTTCCACAGTACTGTGTGGAGTACCCTGTGTCATTGGTGCTGTTTACAGGCCACCCAATGCTCCAGACTCGTTCTTGAAATCAATCCAAGACTTCCTGTGCACTGGTATATCGCGTGATGCTCTTAATTATAGCTGCCGATTTCAACCTGCCTGGTATAGAATGGGATACATTTTTAATAAGCTCTACTGATTTTAAAAATAGTGAAGTTTGTTTGAAATAGCATTCACACATGAGCTTACACAGTGTGCCCATGATGCAACAAGGGTTGGTGCAACATCGGAATCTGTTCTTGATCTTGTGTTTCTGGATAGTCGATTGTCTGAATGCAATGTTCAAATCAATGATGTTCTTTCCGATCATAAACTTATTCTGTTTTGTATAAAAAAGGTGTTGACAGCTAAGGTTAGTAAGAGACCAACTTTTACCTGCAGAAACTTCACATGGGCTGATGATATCAGTATCCTTGATTACTTAGAGATGTCAATGTATTCATTCAATCTGGAGATTGACGATGTGCTGTGGAGCCACTTTAAAGAAATAGTAAATTATTGCTTGGAAAACTCCATTCGCTTACGAGTAAAAACAGTTAGGAAACATAATCCCTGGATAAATCGAGAAATTATTTAAAGCGGCAAATAAAGCGTAAGAGAAGGAAAACGCACAGGAATCCATCAGAGGTTAAGGATCTTTTGCTTATGCTTAAAGGGACACTAAAGCAAAACAATAAAACAGTTGAGCCTAATAAAGCATTGTTTGAGAACCCTGCAGGCAGTCATTTCAAAATAATAGTTTGATTATTAGATGAAAAAATGAAGGTACAAGTACCAGTATTTGAATTTTGCGCCGAAACTTCGATGCCGGTACGTCAGTGCGATGTCAGGGATTCCAAAGTATGTTTTCGCATTTGGGCTGCGTTGACTGAGTAAAGGTTCCCAAAACTTGCCATGTTTAATATCTGTTTCCTTTAGAACACTATGCGGTCATTCTGTACAGCTACATAATTAAGTAGGCCCTAGAAGATTCCATCAAAATGCATGACGTCACAGCGACCAGGTGCGGAAACTTCAAGGAGGCGTTGCCACCAGTCTTTCGTTCTTGCGCTTTTTCTGGTTTACCAAGCATCTTATTGTGGCAAGAGTGGTGTTTTTGGTGTCATAGAAAGGTAATTTACCGATGCAGAAGAAATCATTTTTCTCTTTAGTGTCCCTTTCAGCACAAATTAAAAACTGCGAAGGAAAGGTATTTTTCAGAAACACACAATTCATGAGCGACTCCCCTAAGCGCTTTTGGCGCCACATTTCCCCCTCCCAGGAGAATGTTCAGTGTGTTACCGTTGATGAACGCCTTGTCCCCGATGAAAAAGAATTAGCCCCAGAATTTAATGAATACTTCCACTCTGTCTGATCGCCTTGCGGAATCATCCGTGAGCTTAGTGGTTGACTAAGCTCCGAGCTTTGTGGTTGTCTACAGTCCAACATGTCGAGTGTTCTTCTGTACGAGCAAGGAATATTGTTGCTATTATTGGCCATTGACACCAAAAAGCCTCCTGGACCGGATAGTATTCCGAACGAATTTTTGAAACGTTATGCAGAATGGATTTCAAAATATTTGCTAATTATATTCGATGCATCACTGAAACAACCGAAGTTGCCTCCTGACTGGCTTATAGCTAGAATTGTACCAGTAGACAAATGCGGTAGTAGGTTCAATATAAAAAATTACAGGCCCGTTTCAATTACACTACTTGCAAGATATTCAAACATATCCTATCCAAACAACTCTTCACTTACCTGGAAACCTCAAATCTATTCTTTCCCAATCAACATGACTTTCGACGTAAATTATCCACTATCACTCAGCTTGTTCAGACTATTCGTGAGTTTGCCAAAGTTTTAAATGAATCAGGTCAAGTAGACGCAGTTTGTCTAGGCTTATCAAAGGCTTTTGATCTTGTACCGCATGCTGAGCTTCTAGTTAAACTTAATCTTTTAGGAGTGAATAAAGAACTTGTTCATTGGATTAAATCCTATCTTACGAGCAGATTGCAGCATGTTATCAGATCAGATTAGTATGTTAGTATGAGATTAAAGGGGCAAAATATGCAATTTTAAAGGTTTTGTCCGGGGTTTCCAAGGGGCTGCTGCTCAGTCCCGTTCTATTTCTGTGTTATATTAATGATATTGCAGAAGACACTGACAGCTCACCCACGGTTCACCTTTTTGCAGATGACTGTTTAATTTATTCTAAAATAACAAACCAGAATGACCAAGCCACTTTGAACATAGCATTGGAAGGATTCACGAATGGTGTACGAAATGGAAAATGAAAATTAACCTTGATAAAACAGTTTTCGAAAGAATAACAAATAAAACTAAGAATACCCTTTTGTTTGACTATGAGGTTAATGGAAAATGAGTAAAGTGAGTTACTTCAAATATCCAGGTGTTAAAATAGCTGAAGATTTAAATTGTAAATTACACATAAGTAAGGTATGCTCTTCCACAGAAAGAAAATTGGGGTTCCTATGAAGGAAACAAACTGGCTTCCATGAAAGCTAAGTTAACGGCACATACATCCCTTGTGCATACTGTGTTAGAGTGCGGCAGCATAGTATGGAACCCGCCTCAAAAATACCAAATTGATCAGCTGGAAAGAATCCAAAGAAGAGCTGCAAGGTTCACAATGTCCAACTATCAATAATCAGAATCTGTTACAGAAATGCTACATCAGCTCAAACTCCCTCTTTCACAGCGATGTAGAATGGCACGATTAAGGTTTCTTTATTTAATGCACCATAACTACATTAATTTTAACTCTAAGCTGTACTTAAAGCAGCGGTTCTTGCAAATGATACAAAGTAGTCATCAAGATCAATTCATGCCGATAATGACACGTATAAACACTTTCAAGTACTCTTTCTTTCCTAAAACACTAGAAGAACGGAACCTTTTGGCGCGAGAAATTGTAATTGCAGAAGCCTAAATCAATTCAAAAAATCTTTGTTAAACTATTTTTCAATCGAAACTGCTGACCAGTTTTAAATTTCTTTACACGGTGTACATCTTCGAGCCATCCGCTCCCCTAAAACGGACGGAATATCATTGCACTTTCCTAGTTTGTGTGAGTGAGAGCGTCGAGTTGTTTGAACTTGTCTGTGAACCTCTCAAAATTATGTATGTTCTGTGCTTATAGATAATGTAAAAGTACACTTATAAATGTGTGGCTATTGACGAGTACCTTGGAACCTTTTTTTTTTTTTTACACACATTGGCAGCAATGCGTCTCCGTATAATGGGAGTGACTATATCTGAAATTATTATGAGTATCGTTGAACAGTGTTTCGCACATTAAGAATGATGTCTCGATGTGTGCTTTATATATATATATATATATATATATATATATATATATATATATATATATATATATATATATATATATATATATAAAAATGCTTACGAAGAGTCTGTTCTGAAGTGTTACTTCAGTAACCAACGCTAGGATGGGCAGCTGACAAATAAAATTTGTCAGCTGCCCATCCTAGCATTGGTTACTTTTTTTTTTCCACCCTGTATCGGCCCTCACAGCTAACAGTATGAAAAAATAAATAAAAATAAATAGTTTTGGTAATAGCATACCGTACAGTGTGAATAACACTTGATTGGTCGATTGGCCTGCTTCTAGAGGGCTCAAGCGTCAGAAGCAGTGGTAGATGCTGGGTTATAGATCTGTTTATTCCGTATAGCGCATCGTCCAAGCATGTGGTATGACCTAGTGTGGTCTTGTAACAGCTATTAGCCTGTCCTTGACGAATTCTACAGCATTAATGAGAGGGTAGCAGTAGTCATAATTAAACTTAATAAGAGGTATAGGTAAAAGGTAGTACAAGCCTATGCTCCAACATCCAGTCACAATGATGATAAAGTAGATCCCTTTTATGACGATGTTGAATTAGCGATGAGAAAAGTGCAAACTCAGTATACTGTAGTAATGGGCGACTTCAACGCAAAAGTGGGGAAAAAGCAGACTGGTGAACAAGCAATTGGCAACTACAGCGTCTATTCTAGGAATGGTAGAGGAGAGATGCTGGTAGAATTCACAGAATGGAATAAGCTGAGAATAATGAACACCTTTTTCAGGAAGCATAGCAACAGAAAGTGGACCTGGAAAAGTCCTAACGGTGAAACGAGAAATGAAATTGAAGAAGGGAATTGCGCTACAAAAGACACGGACGAGTAAGGACATGGACGGGCGCATGGACGGGGACGGGCGCCCGTCCATGTCCTTACTCGTCTGTGTCTTTTTTAGCGCAATTCCCTTCTTTAAGTATGTACGACTGACTCGCCCAACAACGTGCTCTCCTGAAATGAAATTGATTTCATCCTTTCGGCCGATCCTAGCATAGTGCAGGATGTAAAAGTAATAGGTAGGGTAAAGTGCAGTCATCATAAGTTAGTGAGGGCTAGGATTCATCTTAATTTGAAGAGAGAGTAAAACTGGTAAAGAAGAAACAGGTCAACCTAGAAGCAGCAAGGGTAAAAGCAGACAAGTTTAGGCTGGTACTAGCAAACAAATATGCAGCCTTAGACAGAGATATGAAGATGACATAGAGGTAATGAATAAAACCGTAACTTAAGGCTGGCTTCAGAGCCAGCAATCGAAGTGGGAGGCAAGGTACAAAGGCAACCAGTAGGCAAGCTCTCCCAAGTAACAAAGGACCTAATAAATAAATGACAAAAAATAAAGCTGACCAACTCAAGAGATAAGACGGAATTCACGGAACTGTCGAAACTGATAAACAGGGCAAAAATACGGGATATTCAAAATTATAACGTGAGAAAGACTGAAGAAGCAATTAAAGATGGATGCAGCCTGAAATCAGTGGAGAAGGAAACTTGGCATAGGACAAACCAAAATGTATGCACTGAAAGATAAACAGGGTAAAATCATCAGCAATCTCGAAGGTATAGTAAGGGCAGCAGAAGAATTCTATACTGACCTGTACAATACCCAAAAGAGCCACGATACCTCCATTCGAAGCAGAAATGAACAGGTTGCTGGAGCTCCTCCTATAACTAGCAATGAGGTCAGAAGGGCCTTGCAAGACATGAAACGAAGAAAAGCGGCAGGAGATGATGGAATAACAGTCAATTTAATCAAAGATGGAGGAGGCATAATGCTGGAGAAACTGGCAGCTCTCTATACAAAGTGTCTATCGACTTCAAGGGTCCCAGAAAACTGGGAAGAATGCAAACATTATACTAATCCACAAAAAGGGAGACGTTAAAGAAATGAAAAATCATAGGCTCATTAGCTTGCTCCTAGTATTATATAAAATATTCACCAAGATAATTTGAAATAGAATAAGGGCAACACTGGACTTTAGTCAACCAAGGGAACAGGCTGGCTTCAGGAAGGGATACTCTACAATGGATCACATCCATTTCATTAATCGGGTAATCGAGAAATCCGCAGAGTACAATCAACCTCTCTATACAACTTTCATAGATCATGAAAAGGCATTTGATTCATAGAGATACCAGCAGTCATGGAGGCATTATGTATTTAAGGAGTACAGACTGCTTACGTAAATATCTTGGAAAATATCTACAGAGATTCCACAGCTACCTTAAGTCTACACAAGTAGGAAGATACCTATAAAGAAAGGGGTCAGACAAGGAGACAATCTCTCCAATGCTATTCACTGCGTGCTTGGAAGAAGTATTCAAGCTATTAAACTAGGAAAGCTTAGCAGTAAGTATCGGCGGCGAATATCTCAGCAACCTTCGGTTTGCAGATGACACTGTTATATTCAGTAACACTGCAGACGAGTTAAAACAAATGACTGAGGACCTTGACAGAGTGTAAGAGCAGGGTTGAAGATTAATATGCAGAAAACAGACAATTATCTATGGCCGGGCAAGGGAACAAGAGTTCAGGATCACCAGCAAGCTTCTAGAGTCTGTGAAGGAACACGTTTACCTAGGTCAATTAATCACAAGGAACCCTGATCATGAGATGTAAATTCACAGAAGAATAAAAATGGGTTGGAGTGCATACGGCAGACATTGTCAGCTCCTGACTGGATGCTTACCATTATCATTGAAAAGAAAGGTGTACAATCAGTGCATTTTACCAGTGCTGACATATGGGGCAGAGACTTGGAGACTGACAAGCTTAAGGACAAGGCAAGGACCACGCAAAGAGCGATGGAACGAAGAATGCTAGGGATAACGTTCAGGGAAAGAGAGCGGTTCGGATAAGAGAGCAAACGGGTATAGCCGATATTGTAATTGAGATTAAGAGAAAAAAATGGAGCTGGGCAGGTCACGTAATGCGCATGTTAGATAATCGTTGAACCATTAGGGTTACAGAATCAGTACCAAGAGAAGGGAAGCGCCGCCGAGGACGGCAGTAGACTAGGTGGGGCGATGAAATTAGGAAATTCGCGGGCGCTAGTTGGAATCAGTTGGCGCAGGACAGGGGTAATTGGAGATCTCAGGGAGAAGCCTTCCTCCTGCAGTGGACATAAAATAGGCTGATGATGATGATGTCCTTATGGATTAGGAATCCAGTTGGCGCAGGACAGGGGTAATTGGAGATCTCAGGGAAAAGCCTTCCTCCTGCAGTGGACATAAAATAGGCTGATGATGATGATGTCCTTATGGATTAGGAATCCTACCCCGTATTGCTTCTTATCTGGTAGTCTAGCAGAGGACATGGCCATTTGTGAGCACTGTATAAGCCTCATCAGTTCTAACCTCATTAAGGCCAATGATATCCCAAAAATGCCTGATAGTTCCTCAAAGAGTCTGCTAGGTTAGCTTCACTCGAGAGTTCGCGTGTTCAATGTTGCAAGGGTCAGCTACCATTGATACAGCCAAAATAGGTCACATTTACACACGCGGTGGCTAATGATGCACATCACGTGTTTGTTCAGCCAAGAGAAATTTCCACTTACTGTAGCTACTGTTGCGCCGAAAAGCTAAACAATGGTTCCTCGAAGACCTCGTATGAACTGATATCACGTAAATTATGCGGAGAACCAGCTAAAACATCTTCAAATCATACAACAGCCTGCAATGGCAACACATTCAAGTAGTGCTGAGCCGGCTCACACAAGCCAGATAGGAAATGTCTATATGGCTTCCATAAAATATCTAAAGGCATTTGGTTCAGTAGAGATACCAGCAGTCATGGAAGGATTGCATAATCAAGAAGTACAGGAAGCATACACGAATATCTTCGCAAATATCTACAGACTCCACAGCTACCTCAACACTCCATAAGACAAGGGGGGAAATACCTATCAAGAGATGGGTTAGGCACAATCTTTCCAATGCTATTTATTGCATGCTTGGAAGAAGTATTCAAGCTAAGACTGGGAAGGCTTAGGAGTGCGGATCAACGGCAAATGTCTCCACAACCTACATTTTTCAGTTGACACTGTCCTGTTCAGCAATGCTGGGCTGCATTTGTTGCAATGCAATTAACAAATGGTTGAGGACGTTTACCGAGAAAATGTAAGAGTAGGGCTGAAGATTATGATGCAGAAGACTAATCTTGTTCAATGGCCTGGAGAGAGAATAAGAATTCGTGATTGGCAGTCAGCCTCTAGAATCTGTACGTTTATCTAGGCCAATTACTCACAAGGGACCTTGATCATCAGAAAAAAATTTGCTGAAGAACAAGAATGGGTTGAAGTGCATACAGTAGGCATTACAAATCCTGACTGGGAGCTTACCACTGTAGTTGAAAAGAAGAGCGCACAGTCATATAACTCTACCAGTGCTAACCTATATGGGGCAGAAACTTTGAGGTTAATAAAGAAGCTCAAGAACAAGTTAAGCACTGCACAATGAGCAATGGAACGAAAAATGTTAGGCATAACTTTAGGAGACAAAAAGAGAGCAGTGTTGATCAGAGAGCAAACTGGAATAGCCGATATTCTAGTTGACATTAAGAGAAAATAATGGAGCCAGGCAGGCCATGTAATGCATAGGGCAGATAACCGGTGTACCATTAGGGTAATAGAATTTGTGCCAAGGGAAGGAAAGCACAGTCGAGGATGACAGAGCATTAGGTAGTGTGATGAAATTAGGAAATTCGCAGGCACAACTTGGAATTGGCTAACACAAGACAGGGGTAATTGGATACTGCTGGGAGAGGCCTTCTTCCTGCAGTGGGCATAACAATAGGATAATGATGATATTTTGTGAACAAGAGAGAGAAAATACTTTATTGGAAAGCATAGACTTTTGCCAGCATCCACCTGAACACCCACATGCTACTCTGCTGGTGAAAGAAATGGAAAGGCTGGAGGAGCGAAAGGACAGAAGAGAAAAAGAGGGAAAGGGGACAAAAATTATGGACACAGTATTTACAGCAGATGCAACGTTAAAATAAATTTTGAGTCCCCTAATGAGTGAGAAGCAGGCCCATAACAAGGGGAAGGGGGTCCTGACACGCTCCAAAATTATCACCGTGGTGATATAAAGTTCAGCGTAACTTGCATATATGTCATATTTTATGTACACCCATGAGCAAAAGTATAACCACAGGGCCGCTGAAAAAACTTAATTTCTTTGTAATTACCATGTATAAACTGGAATTGATGGGTGCACTGGAAAGTTTGCAATGCCAAGTTTGGACTGCAGTCCTCCATTTCAAGTTACCGTCACATGCAGAGGAGAAAAGCTGCTTTATCACACAATCCCTGGCCCATATACTTTTGCTCCTGGGTGTACATGTCAATACAGTTGACTCCCATTAATTCGACTTCAGTATTTCGACTTTTCACTTAATTCAAACCCACTGAGAAGTTCCAGTGAGAAACCATACATTGCTATGGAAGCAAAACTCAATTAGTTCGATCTCGAAAGCATGCCACTTCAGTTAATTCAATCCCCCACTGATGCGCAACAGTGCCCCCTTAGGGTGCAGCGGTTACTATAAGCTTGAATACACAAGGAAATCAGCAGACAAAGCTACTGCTTCCTTAAGTGTCAGGCTGTTTCAGATGAATCCATTTTTATTATTAGTGACCGACTCTACTTCGCCCCCGTGAAGCAATCCGTTGCCACTTGTTCTGTGTCGTGCCGCACTGAGCCAGTATTTAAACGTGTTGGCTGTCTTAGCCTCATGTTGGCCGAGTCCCACTTCAAGAGCAAGAAACAAAAAGACAGACTACTTAGAGCAATAAAAAAATATTTGAATTAGTTGATTTTGCTGCGTTTGTTAATTCTACCTATTGGATAATTATACCAAATGTAGTGGTCCCACAAGGGTCGAATCAACAGGAGTAGACTGTAAATGCATTACAGTAGAACGCCTGTGCAATGAATGCCTCTGCAGTGAAACGACTTGTATAAAGGATTGACTATGTCCAAACTGAATTCCTATCCTCCATATGTGTAGTGAACGCCTCTACAACAAAGACCACTAGAATGAATTTGCCTGTACAATGAAATTTAGGCATCCACGATGGCTGATTTGTTGCTTTACAATGAAATGCATGAAACTGTGTTGCCACTGCCCTCCATAGGCATCACAAAGGTGCGCTCTGCGCTAGCGCTAACGACAGTGTTCGCAATACACTTGAGCATGCCGATATCAAGTCCTGCTGCACTGTTGGTGTTCAGCAGGTGTAATAACAGCTGACGAATTC
Organism: Dermacentor variabilis; assembly: GCF_050947875.1. Classification (NCBI taxonomy): domain Eukaryota; kingdom Metazoa; phylum Arthropoda; class Arachnida; order Ixodida; family Ixodidae; genus Dermacentor; species Dermacentor variabilis. The sequence continues at coordinate 289,190,321 of NC_134568.1, forward strand.
GCCGCAGTTGACGACGGTGGGATGACGTAATTGTAACCGACAATCGATGGCATCTTCAAAGCCATTTAAGGTGGAAAGGAAGTAAATGTCAACGAAGGCAACTATGATGAAGACCCTGTAGCCGAACCAAGAATTCTGACAGTAAGGGAGGTGACAGAGGCTTTCAACAATCTGCAGTTTTGGTTGCGCCGTAAACAATATGAGTAGCTCCTGCGTTTCCCCGCAGGGCATGCTGTGAACCTTGGTGCAATAAGGTGGCTGCAGTCACACATTCTTTTAGACAAAGTGTGCATACAAATAAAGTAGCGACTTATTGCACAAAGTTTCTCTTGAACTCATGTGAAATAAAGGTTTCCTTTTGTTTAACAAGCTTAGCCTGCTCTCTCTTGAGTGTTACAATGCACAACTATTACAACAAAGTGAGCTGTATAACGAAGGATTTTAGAGGCCCCAAACATTTAATTATAAAGGCGTTTGAATGTATGTGTTTACGCTATCATATGTCAGCGATGTGCTCGATTCACACGTGAAAAGTGAATAGAGATAATTTAAAATGGCCATCGCAGTCCCCACAAAACCCCTCCCAGATGTAATTCCTGGGTACAGTCCCGATAAGATGCATTACCTAGAGCATGTCAAGCAGGCAAACTTTCAAAGCCTGACACTGCCTTGAAGCAAACAGCACGAGAATTGGTGCTCCTCAGTGATAGCGGTGCCTCACAATTACAAGTGTGGTATGCTCATCCTGGCTGCTGCATATCACACAACAGGAAAACCACAAGAGAACTATAGTTCACAGTCACTCCCCAGCAGCAACAACCACCTCCTCAGTCAATGGTGGCAATGTCAATGTTGGCAAGATTGAATTGGCAATAGAAATGTCCTGTTGAAGTTTACAAGGAACATAAAAAGTGTCAATTCTGGTAGAAACACAAGAAGAACTATTACAGCTGGATATGGAGACTTTAAGAAAAAATAGAGAGCACAGCTGTTCCGTAAGACTACGCTGTAGGACCACACCTTCTGCCAGAGTGATGGCAAGTACAAAGGTACACGGTTCTGAAGCACAGACAAACTTTTATTCTGCCTACAAGTTTGGCTACTAACTAATGCCCCTGTCTATAAGATGTTCACTTGAAAACACCTTTCACACTGTGTATTTGAACCACAACTGAACTGGCATACCTAAGCACAGAGCCCTCAAGATGAAGCTGACAAAAGTGTGAGGGAAGGATGAATTTGTTAAATGAAAAAATTACGGGGTTTTACGTGCAAAAACCCCTTTCCGATTATGAGGCACGTCGTAGTGGAGGACTCCGGAAATTTCGGCCACCTGGGGTTCTTTAATGTGCACCTAAATCTAAGTACACGGGTGTTTTCGCATTTCACCCTCATCGAAATGTGGCCGCCGTGGCCGGGATTTCTATGTATAAATAAAATACAATGTGCAAAATTAGAATCGCTGGATTATGATGTTTCGATCATGAGGCAATGATGTAAACCACACTGGCTGAGCAAAAAGTATAAAAATTCTCAGATTTTATAGATGGCTGTGAACTTGCAACTTCCAGCATATGCTTTGATGAGCTAATACTTCTTGAAAAATATGCTGTTATCAGGGTATTAAGAATCCCAACAAAAAGTGGAAGTGGACGAAGTACAAGTTAATGATGGCAATGACAAAAAAGGGGGGTAAATGGCACCCACTGGTGTTGGAAAGGTAGTGATGATAGATAAGCATTTTATCAATGTAAGAAAAGATGATTAGGCAATGAATCAGTAGGAGAAAAAAATGGAGCCCAATGTCAAGGAACCTGTGCCACAGAGAAACTGGCCTGCAAGTTTGTAGCACTGCAGCTTGAGAAACTAGCATATGTCCCTACAGCTAGAGGCTGTGGGACATGTGCCACTGTGGTAACAACTGCCACAAACACAATCTTGCACAAATATACAGTTGAATCTCAATAATTAGAACTCAAAAGGGGCCTGAAAATTTGTTCAAATTAAAGGAAACTCGTTGAATAGAAGATTTGCACGGAGCGGTGCGTAAGGCATCGCTCCGCATACTGCCGTGAAGTCATACTGCCTGCCGTGAAGTCATACTGCCGTGAAGTCATACTGCCGTGAAGTCATACTGCCGAATGCATACTGCCGTGAAGTCAATTTCAGGCAAAACTTTCACTGCTTTGAAGCTACACCTCAAGGCAAAATTCATACATAACCTGCACCCCAACTTTATTGTTAAAATTTTTGGTATTTTTGGTGCACCGAAATACGGTACTTGCAATGGAAAATGGGAGCAGCAGCCGGCACACAGCTGCATTGCCAGGTCAGAGGCGCTGCCACGCGAGTTCATGTCAACATGGACGGCGGTGTGGTATGTTAGAATTAACCATCACAAACACTCATGCATTTGAATTACCAGCTGTTTTCACACAAATAAAAAAATGTAATTTTGATGGGACCACAGCGTCAATTCTAATAAACTCAAAGTTCAAATCATGTAGTTTCAAATTAATGAGATTCCACTATATCATGCTGCATACCAACAGGCATGAAAAAGGATTGGAATGTATTCCGACAACTCAAGTGTGTTATATTTATACTTCCAGTGTGCAATATAGTAGGTGATAATTTTTAAGATTTCCAGAATTTTTAAAAATCGCCTGTTGCAGAAACATAATTCTAGTCCTTGAGCTGGATTATTCATTAAGGTGGATATTGCACCAGAAATCCAGACACGTATTAAACTAATTAATCAAAATTCACTAATTAACATAATTACTTCATGGCAAAGATTGCAATTTATTAATTGTAGCCAGTGAGTTTGCAAGGCATACCCATTTGAAATGAATTTCCAGAACACCAGTTTAGAGATATGTGCCACCAAACTTGCGGTAAAAATGCACTGTTCCACTTTTTAACTTACTATTTTAGTAATTGAAGCAAAAAAGTAACTGGAACACCCATGCATTTCATACCACATTTGGTAGAGCACCGCATGTATTTCTACCACAATTGGTAGAGCATTGCACGCGAAATGCGAAGGTTGTGGGTTCGGTTCCCACCTGCGGCAAGTTGTTTTTTCATCCACTTTAATTTCCATTAACTTATCGTTGCTTTGTTTCATTTATTAAGCGCAAGTAATTCCCCATATGTTGTCCTTGGTGTGAGTGTTTGTTGCCTTCTTATGATATGACTAATAAAAATCGGGCCCCTCGGTTAACCCCCTTTCTTCTCGTTTATCACATAATGAGGGTCTCCAATCCGGCAACATTGATGCCTTCAGGTGGCATGCGTGGGTTTATTGAACAGTTGCCTTCACCCAAAAAAATCACGTTCTTGTGACGCCTGCGGCAAAAAGGACGTTCCACGTCCACCGCCAAGGTCTCTGAGTGGTGGCGCTGGCTAACACTCCCAGGATTCTACTAGGACGCATAAATACCCAAGAAAGTGGATGGGGAAACGGCACTGCGGTAGCTCAATTGGCAGAGCATCGCACGCGAAATGCGAAGGTTGTGGATTTGGTTCCCACCTGCGGCAAGTTCTTTTTTCATCCACTTTATTTCCATTAATTTATCGTTTCTTTATTTCATTTATTAAGCACAAGTAATTTCCCCTGTGTTGTCCTTGGTGTGAGTGTTTGTTGGCTTCTTATGGTATGACTAATAAAAATCGGGCCCTTTGGTTAACCCCCTTTCTTCTCGTACACCACATTTTGGAATATAAACACTATCTCGAAACTGGTTTGTTCCTGGATATTCATTTCAAGTGGATACATCTTGCATTCTTACTGGCTGCAATTTGTAAACTGCATTATGTGGCGTGAAGTAATTAAGAAGTTGATTAGTTAATTTTTGTTAATGAGTTGTATGTGTGTCAATTTCTCATGCTAGCTATGCCCACCTCTTTAGTAATGCAGCTCAAGGACAATATGCTACCTGCAACAGGCAATTTTTTTTTTAATTCCTGAAAACTTACAAATGATCACCCAGTATATTGACATGTGCACAACTTTTTTTTGGTAACCATTTTCCACTAGCTAACTCCTGTTACAAAGTTATTGCTCGGCACAAGACGCACTTCCATGTATGAGAACTTTCCTGAATGTTGAAGTCGATTCTATGGTGAAAGGATCTTGACTAATCATATTGCAAGCACGACATAAATAGTGGTGTACATTCTGGAACTGTACACGAGAACCAGTGTTTACACTGGAATGTACAAAGAGTCATGATAAACAGCGCATGCACTTAAGCCATAGATTACATTTTGACGACCATATGCTTGCCAGTATCAGTGTGCTACGAGTGCCCCTTGTTTTTCAGGGCACAAGTTTGCCAAACTGAGAAAATGGTGACCCACAGTTCTGGGAGTGCCCTGTTCTTTATCATCAACACAATGTGACACTATACAGGTCCCACATAACTTGAGCCAAAGTTTTAAAAATGAAAGGCACCGCGGATGCAAGTTGAACGAAATGCATAATGTGTGCACTGGCCTACAGTTACTGAGGCTTTTCTTTATTTTCCCATTAACTAACGGATTAGCTATGTTTAAGTAATCAACTTTTCAAGTATTGACTGGAGACCCCAATTGTGATACGCAAAGTTGTAAAGCACCTTGAGAAACCTCTCAATTATTGTTTCCAACACGATAAATTTCACCTTTCTTCCGCGTTCGAAAGAAAGCCCGCAAAAAAAAAAAAAAAAAAAATACCACGTGACGGAGCGATTGCGCACTGTTATTGAGCTGCTCTCAAGCGTGCGATGGATGAACAAGGTCGGCTGCAGTGACTGGCCCGCGACAGGGCGTTATGTCTGGTGTAGGTATCTGGGCTTGCGGCTTTTATCGCATGACAGCGCAAATGCGTGCTGCTGGCCGAGCGGTGCCAAAGCGATAAAGCGTCTAGGGAGACGAAAGAGAACAAGAACACAGCTTTATTTTTTTATGCTTGAAATGAGCAAGAGCTGGCAGCCTACCGATGGAGTGTAATGGGGTTGGGTGGGGAGGCGGCGTTAGGGCCGGAACGTTTTTCCAGTGACCTTCAATCCAAAAAGCGCCCTTTGATTGTAATGCGTGTTCGAAGAGGTCACCATCTGCTGCAATGCACATTTGGCATCTCATGGGCACATTTCCCGAGGCATTCTTGATCATGGTATCAGGGATGGAGTTGCAGAATTGTCTTATCTTTTAGGTTCTCTGATGTTGTGGTTGGTGTACGGTATACTTGATCCTTGACGTAGCCCCAGAGAAAGAAACCGAGGGGAGTTGAATCAGATGACCGTGCCGGCCAAGCAATGGGCCCATGCCATCCAATCTGCTGCTGCGAGAATAGTTCATGCAGCCATTTGCAAGCTTTGCTGCTGCTGTGTGTGGGAGCACCATCATACTGATACCAAATATCCTTGATCCTAGCCAATGGAACTTCGCAAAGAAATTCCTCAAGCGCCCCATCAAGGATGTCGATGTATATTTTGCCTATAAGAGTGTTATTAAAAACACGGGGCCAATGATAGCACCGCTGTAAATTCCACATCACACATTAACTAACCACTGATATTGATGATATGCCTTCAAAACCCAGTGAGGGCTTTCATTGCTCCAATAGTGAGCATTGTGGATGTTCACTTGGCCATTACTTGAGAACGTAGCTTCATCGGTCCACAGTATTTTGTTGACAATGCTGGGTCCTCTTCCGCCTTAATTACAATCCAGTTTGCAAAGTCCTTTCGATTTCGGAAATTGCGGGGCTCCAGCCTCTGGTGCAGCTGCACATGGTACGGATGACATTTCCTCTTCTTAAGTACTCTCCACATTGAAGACTGACACTACAGCTTCAGCACCCACACTACGAACACTTGCATGTGGGTCTGAAAAAAACTTTGATAGAATATCTGTCTCCACGTCCTTGCCCAGGATTGAAGATTTATGTTGTTTCTTCGTAGAAGTCCCAGTCTGTCTCAACGTTTCATATGCACGCACAATCGTCATTGAGCTCGGACGCACACCTGGATGCCAGCATTTAAATAGCTGAACTGCGCGCCTTCAATGTCTACTTGACGCACCTAGAGCAAAAAGCATATCCGCTCTTTCCTCATTGGAGTAAGCCATATCTGCTGCTCAACATTGGTCACAGCCAAATAGCATTGCTGTGGAGAACACGCAGTAATATGGGCGCCTGAGGAGCACTGAATATATTGCAGTTCGCTGGGATTGGTTCAAACAAGGTACGTAAGGTATGATCTGTACCGATAAACTGGAACAGCCTGCAGGCGCACTCTCTCAGGGACTGACGCGCCGGTCCTGGTGCACAAGTGTGAAGCCAGACGCGGCCACCCGATACTGTGACCACGAAGTGATGCGCACGTGCAGGGTGCGAGATGAAAAAAAGAATGTCTGTCTGGTAGACAGTAAGTGTGAGAAGGAGAGAAGACAGGGCCAGTGCGAAAAAAGTCATTGTCTGAAGGCACGCGTAATCTTCCTTGAATATAGCCAAGGTTTTTTTTACCATTAGTTAGTTTTGTCCCCATGTGATTTATCCGCTGTTGTTATAGCCCTAAGGTTTAAAGTTATAGCATCATCATTCAATTCGAAAACTACAAGGTAATTTGTGTACAGAGGCAAAATTGTAGCAGCCAACATCGCCTTCCAACGTTCCCATGCGCTTTGCCCTTTCCTTCTTTCAAGCAGAATCAAAATGCTGTTTTCGTCTTTTTTTTGTGTGTGTGTGGCCTTAGACATTTATCGCTCCGGCAACATCCAGCCAGCATCATGCATTTGAACTGTCATGCGATAAGAGCCACATGCCCTGATACCTACACCAGGCATAACGCCCTGTCATGGGCCAGTCTCGCTGCAGCCGACCTTGTTCATCCATCGCACGCTTGAGAGCAGCACAATAACAGTGCGCAAGCGCCCCATCACGCAGTACTTTTTCATATTCAGTCACACAGTACTTTTTCATATTTCGCTGGCTTTCTTTGGAATGCGGAAAAAAGGACCACATGAAATATGTCGTGTTGGAAACAATTTATTGGGAGGTTTCTCAAGGTGCTCTACAACCTTGCGTATCACACTTGGGGTCTCCAGCCAATACTTAAAAAGTTGATTAATTAAACATAACTAATCCGTTAGTTAAGGGGAAAATAAAAAATAGCCTGAGTAACTCTCGGCCAGTGCCAACATAATCCATTCGGTTCAACTCGCGTCCGCAGTGCATTTCATTTTTAAAGCTTTGGCTCAAGTTATGTGGGACAACCTGTATACAGGCATGTGCTGTATCAACACATACACGAGTGTTTTCCTTACATCTCCCATTAACCCCCTAACTGCCAATGACGAGTGAACTCTTCATGACAAAAGTTGCACCACTTTGTAATTCTGACACAAATCCCAATGTCATATGCTATTTTTTTTTAACAAGAGCAGTAAAAATAATTCCTTCAGGAATTCCTGGGACTGGTAGTGGGGCGCCGACTAGTGCGGACAAGCAAACATCGGCTCCCGATATCATCAATGATTTCACGAGGTTATTCACCCCAAATCGAAGTGAATTGTGCACCAACGAAAGCAGCAAGTTACACGGATTCCGTGGATACCGGATTTATTTCGGTGGGTGGACCCTTTCTCAACATTTTCTGCGTTCGAATTTTCAACCTCGGCGTGCAAAGGCAGGTAGGCCTAGGGCGACCTACGCAAGTCACTCACTACCGGCATGGAAATCGTCACCGGTGAGACGATATCGCCGGAAGACGCGAATGACCCGGGCTGGATCGCGGCATATAACCGCAAACCACGCAAGGGCAAGGCCAGTCAACCCCAAGGAGCAAGTTCGTCATGTACACGTGGCAGACGATGGGACGGCGATCGCACCGCCGGACCGAACAGCGCATACCAGCGCCTCGTCGCCACCTCGAGACTCCCTCAGCTACCGAGGGACACGTTCTGTATCATCGTAAGGCCCCGAGACGGTCTCAACGTGGCCAAATCCGCACCAGTGCAGGTTGAGCAAGCCCTGGCAATGGCGGCAGCCCTGGCTCCTCAAGACCTCACGGAAGACTCCATATGCCCCAACATTACTCAGAATATCTTCATCATCTGCACCCCCAGCGAACGTTACGCAAGAGCATACGCCACGGTGCAACAGATTCGCATGAAAGACACTACGTATCGGGTCGCGGTATACCCGGCCCCACCCGATAATACCTGCAAAGGCATAGTCCGAGGCATTGACCTCGAGCTCAACGACTCCCAACTCCGAGAACTGATCGTCACGAAGCGCAACCCCAACGCCTTGGAGGTGAAGAGAATCAAGAACACCACAGCCGTGACAATCCTTTTCCAAGGAATGCAAGTACCCAGTTACATCTACTGCGGAGCAAGCATTGTTCGATGCACGCTCTTTCGCAGACACACGGAAATTTGCTACAGCTGTGACAACATCAGTCACCGCGCGGATGTCTGTCCTAACCCCAGCACCACGTGGTGCCGTAAGTGTGGCCTCAAAACACCACCAGAAGATCACCAGTGTACTCCTTACTGCACTCTGTGTGGTGGACCACACCCCACCGCCGACAAGGACTGCAAACGCAAGTTTCAAGTCCCTTACATCGTGCGACAGAGACGCCGCCGCAGACGCAACCAACGCGGCCGCAACCACTCCAGAGGACCGAGCGGCGCCAGTCACCGCGATTCGAGCGCCACCTCGGGAATTCCCGTAGCGACCACAAGGAGTCGCTCAGTCACGCCGACACCCGAGCGCCGCAGCGCCCTCCGCAGCAGCCGCTCCCGCTCCAGGGGGCGCCTTACATCCGGCCACACCGAACTGACGTGGGCCAACCGAGTGCGAGGGAAACACCACCAGCAGCAGCAACTGGACGCCTCATCTATCAAACAGGTAACGCGGTCTTCATTGCACGAGCATGAGAGCGAGATAGTCACAGCCCTACGACAGGAACTAGCGGGTCTCCGAGCGACCATACAAGTGCTTACAGCGCAGCTTAATGACGCGAAACAGGAGATTCAAAACCTTAAATCTCCCAAACAAGCACCACCCCAGGAGACAAATGTAAAAGTAAGCACAGCGAAACGCAAACCACCTCCGCTCCCAGAGACGGAAGAAGAGTGTAATGTACCGCAAGACACCCTAGACGAAATTCTGCGCCTCACGCGAGAGAACCTACAAAGTATTCATACCCTAGCAAATCGTGTAGAGGTTGTCGAAAACAAAGTCGCCATAAAAATTAAAAACAAAGCTAGCCAGCCACAACAAATGGACACGACTACGCACCCTTCAGCGCCAATAAATTCCTCCCAAAACCATCATGGCTAACACGACACGGGATACTTTAGAAATTTGGCAGTGGAATTGCGCTAGCTACGCGAAACGCAAATCCTCGCTGCAACAGTACCTCAAAATTCAACCCCAAAGGCCGCACGTAATACTATTACAGGAAACCCTATGCGAAACCCTCACGCTCTCAGGGTACTGCACCGTCTCAAAAAGAGAAGGGGATGCCAGGAGAGGCATCGCCACGCTCGTTAGTAGAAAGCTCGCGCACATCGTTCACGACGTCCCACCAAAAAACAGTCGCATCGAGGCGATCCTAATCGAGCTCGTCCCTAACCGATTCTTAAAACAAAGTGTTTTTGTACTAAACGTCTATAGTTCCCCCGCGCACTACAACCAGTCCTTCCACGCGATCCTCACTAAAGCCACGTCATTGGCATGAAACTGACCGCTCATTATAGCAGGTGACTTCAACGCCCCCCACACGTCGTGAGGTTACCCCATAATCAAGCCTAGCGGCAACAACCTCTCGCGCGCAATAGACGACCTGTCCCTCACCCTGGTGACGGACCACAGGTTCCCCACCAGATTGGGTACGTCGACGCAGCGCGATACTACGCCAGACCTCACGTTACTCCGAAATGTTGCAAACTACACATGGACGAACACGCAAGAGAACCTGGGCAGCGATCACTTCGTCATACGCACAGAAATACCGAACACGACGGCCCCACCCCGATCTTTCACCCTCACAGACTGGGATACCTTCCGTAAGTTACGGAAGGAAGATACGAATACGTATGACTCCTTCGCGGAACTCCTCTCTGCGATAAAGGGCGACGTAACCAGAGCCACGAAAACCATACAGATGGAACTGGAAGTCCCAAGGGTTGACCCTCACCTCGCACTTACTCGACGCCAAGGCTTTGATACTTGCGCGATGGAGAAAGCAACGTCTCAACAGACGCCTGCGCAAACGCATCGCGATCCTCAACCGAGACAGACGAATACTGTACGGAGCTCACAAGACTCCAATGGCACGAACTCTGTTCGGCAGTAGACAGCCGCATGCGGACAGGAGGTAAGTGGAACCTCCTGAAACGCATGTTAGACGACAGCCAAACGAAGGATAATCAAAGCCACGCGCTAGACCGACTTCTACACTCACATAAAGGGAAAGGGGGAACGGAAGAGTCCTTCTTTGAAGAAATTGCCAAACGGTACCTTCCGCAAGGCGTCGCTCACCCCAATGATTACCCGATCATAAAGTGCGAAACCACTCCCGAACTAGACGCTGCCTTCACGGAAGCAGAAGTCCGAGAGGCGCCACACAATCTAAACAGCAGGTCTGCTTCAGGACCCGACGGTGTAACCAACCGACTGTTGCGTAACTTAGACGACCAAGCCGTTACATTACTGACAAAAGACATCAACCACGTGTGGGAAACAGGAGAGGTATCAACGCAATGGCGCACTGCCACGGTGGTCCTCATCCCAAAACCCAGTAAACCACTTAACCTCGACAACTTACGACCCATCTCTCTTACGTCATGCGTGGGTAAAGTAGCCGAGCACGTAATTCAAAACCGAGTGTCACGCTACATTGAAGAACACGAACTCCTCCCACACAACATGGTAGGGTTTCGACCCCACCTATCCACCCAAGACGTCATGTTACTCCTAAAGAGACAGATCTTCGACGTTAAAACAAGAGACGTTCGAGGCATCCTCCCCTCGATCTCACGAAAGCATTCGATACCGTCTCGCACCGCTTCGTACTGGAGTCTGTGGCAGGCCACGGCCAGAGATTTCAGGAGTACGTACGCTCCTTCCTTAAAGACAGAGAAGCCCGACTGCGAGTCTCGCACCTTAAGTCGGACCCCTACACGCTGGGCTCCGTCGGAACACCACAAGGCTCAGTCATCTCTCCATTACTATTTAATATAGTGATGAAGGGACTTGCAGACAAACTACGACACATCCCAAACGTAAACTGCGCACTATACGCAGATGACATTACCATCTGGAGCCCGGGAGGCTCCCTGGGAGACATGGAGCAGGCATTACAGTCTGCCCTTGATGCCACGGAAGAGTACCTTCAAAACACAGGCATGAAACTATCCTCAAAGAAATCGGAACTATTACTATTTCGCAAGTCTTGCCAAGGAGTCCGCCACCTAACACCTCTAGACGAACTTCCGCTCGCACTACACACAAGAGACGGACAACAGATTCCGCGAGTCAACCACATACGCATTCTTGGGCTCCTCATCGAATCCACCGGATGCCACGGACACACGATCAAACACTTAACCGCCAAAACCGAAAACATGATCAGACTCATCCACAGAGTCTCGGGGCGCAGGAAGGGTCTCCGCGAAGATAACCTTCTGCGCGTATACCACGCGTTCCTTATGAGTCACATTAATTACGTCACCTCTTATTACGAAGCTAAACACACTCATGCGCAAGAGCATCAAACAGGTCTTGGGAATTCGACAAAGAGCAAGTACAGCAAAGGTTGACCAGCTAGGCATGCACAACAACATCGACGAAGTGATCGAGGCTCAGACTATGGCGCAAATACTCCGCCTATCCTCGTCCAAAGCCGGTAGGCTAATCCTAAATGACGCCAATGTCTCCCCGTCTCCCTATCTCGAGCACGCGGTTACCCTACCGAGCGAAATTAGAGACAAATACAAAGTCTCACCGTTTCCCAGAAACGTCCACCCACAACACAACGTGGGTAGGCGCCGGGCCCGCACCCGCGCAATTCTCGACCGCATCGACGCGGATCGTGAAGCCACCGCATTTGTGGACGCGGCCCAGTACGGCAGCACATCCACTTTCGCAATAGCGGTCGTGGACAGCAACGGAACGCTACGATCATCCGCATCGGTTAAAACGAGCACCAGGGCTAAAGCGGAACAAATAGCCGTAGCCATCGTCATGGCAGACCCCACATTTACTTATGTCTTCACGGACTCGCGTGCCGCAATTCGGGCCTACGAATGCGGCAACGTATCTAAAGAAGCAGCGCGTATACTACTAGCGAGCTCAAAAGAGAGCAAACGGTGCCTCTCCTGGTTCCCCGCTCAGATGGGGAAAGACATTCACCCGCAAAAAGCTAACCTCAATGAAACGGCCCACGACCGTGCGCGAGAACTTGCCCGCCGCGACGGTCCCACAGCCTACGAGGGGCTGGACATTCAGTTTAATGACCCGCTGCTCACTTACCATGAAATCACCTCCCACTATCGGAAAGGCAGAACCAAATTCCCGCTCCCACACGCCAAACTCGAACGCGCGCAGGCGGCCGCGTTTCGAATGCTACAAACGGACTCGTATCCGTCACTAGGCCTACTAAGTCACTATAACTCAGAAATCCCGGCAAATTACCCAGACTGCCCCGAACTTTATTGCTCACTCTCGCACATGCTATGGCAATGTACCGCGTTACCAAAGGGCCCTCTCTCCAGTGAGCCCGAATGGGAAGAAGCCCTCAAAAGCCCGGACCTCAAACTACAACTCAAGGCCGTCCAGAGGGCCCACGAACTGGCGGAGCGTCACCACGTTCCCGTCCCGACTTGGGTGTCGCCTACGGTTTCTGCCGGAGGAGTTCCCCGCGTGGGATCTCCAACGGATTGAAACTCCTCAGGACTTTAATAAAGTTCTTGAGTGACTGATTCAGGCATTCCTAGTATAACTTTTAGAGATGAATGGCAAAGCAAATGCAGGTAAATATATTCCTCACTTTTTATAACTTTAAAAACATTTCTGATGGCAGTTAAGGGGTTAAGCACTAACAACCTGATGTTGTGCTGCAAACACAAACATGCGGCTATTATCGTGCGCGCGCGCACACGCACACACACGCACACACACACACGCACACACACACACACACACACAGTTTTGCCGTGTGCCACTTTTGCTTTGGATTCGAAGCCCCACAAGCTTTTGTATTAGGTTTGACCTAGCGAGCTACTAGATCTACACGACACTACCATGGCATAGTGCCAGTGCTTGCTGTAATACTGCAGTGCAACAGATTGCTACATTTTGATACAGAAATGGAAAGGTACGATCAAAGGCACAAGATGAACTGACAGCTGCACAACCAAATATGCACATTGAATGTAAGGTATTAAAAATAGGAGAAAATTGATGAAGACAACAGGCACTCTACAATTCAAAAGACCCCACTTAAGTACAAACCTCCCTTTCTGCAAATATGAGCACCTACTTTTTATTTCAGCAACTGAACTCTAATCGAAAGTTCACATTTTAGGAAAATCTCTCTTGAGCCACAGATCAGCTTATTAGCAGCAGCATTAGGAATCCCAATAGGAGCAGCATCCCTGATGAGTTCACATAACTTCAATATACATACAGGGAAAAAAAACATCACAGAACTCACCACACAGACTCCATCTTCAGAGTTATGTCCACAATTACTATTTTCAACTTCTTCAGAAAGTGATTTGCTGTCAACATTGGAATCCAGTACTTGATCTTGTTTTGCTGAAGCAACAACTGGACAGCTTGATGATGCAGATGGCTGTGAAGAGGCTACCTGTACACTGGAACTATTAGGAGGCACTGCTGGTGAAGAGCACGAGACTGGCACGTCTTTCAGCTGCTCATCATCACTAAGTTTAGCAACTTCTACACTTGCAACCTCACCCGCCTGATTCACTGCCAAAATAGTTTCCTCAAGATGAGCTACAACAGCAGAACTTGACTCAGATGCGCCCTTCGAAGAGGAATCTCCAGAAATTGCAGAATCTGTTACGGGCACTTGAGTAAGTATTGCTTCATTTCTTGCAGGATCAGTAGCACGCTGAACATCAGGATTGCTTTCTTCGCTTAACTCAACACTTGTCTCCTGCTCAGGGTAATCAATGCTACCTGGTGTCCTCAAGATGAGATCTTGTACTTCAACAGACTTTGCCATATGTTTCAATGATAAACCATCTGACCCTTGATCCGCTGATACCAATGGCTTCTCTTCAGCACATGAATCATCTGTTTCAACACAACCTTTGGGTACTTCTTCCTGAGAGCTCTGAACTGACTCCTCTTGTATGTTTTTACAGGACTCGGGACCTGCAGCTTGAAGTGAACTCTCAGCCACATCTGTAATGGAGGCTTCTGTGCCAGTGTGAGTAGAGAGAGAGGTCTCTCTTGTCGAGACCTCTGAAGTTTTCTGAACAGTGGATGGTGGTAAAGCTCCAGGGGATGTTTCAAGTACAGCACATGTCACATTGGCCAGCTCCTTGCCTGACCCACTATTCTGGTCCTTCATTCCTTCACCTATGGCGGAGTGTGCAGTATCGCCATTCTCCTGCAAAAAACAAACAAATTCTTACTTCATGGGAAAAGCTAGCAAAATTTACGCAAGAGAGGGCAGTGCAAACAAGGTCTATAAGCCAACGACACCTTCCAGACTTCGGGTACAGGCACAAAAATCATGATTGAATGTTTTTTTTTAATAAAATACTGCATATGCAAATCTCTAATAAATTGCGAAAAAGAATTTGCCAGTGCACAATATTTTATGAAAACTATTACATTTATTTCCCATTCAAGTCATAGTGGAGACTCAATCAAACCTGCACATGGTTAAGTTTTTCTTCAACCAGTGACATTAGTGCAATCAGAGGAAGTATAATATGAAGTGCTATACAAATGTTATGAAGCAAGCAAAATTTATTGCTGCAATGCAGACAGTGCGAAAGTGTGTGCAACATGAGAAGAAGAATAATCAAATAATAATAATTTCTTCATAAGCACTGTGGTCAACATCATACTGTTCCACTAAAATTGAATCTGCAACATGGCACAAACAGATAAAAAGTGAGAAAAATAAGTGCAGAGGAAAGTTTGGGAACAAAAAAAAAAGCGGGATTTAAAAATGACCCATAACAGCACAGAGGGTTATGGATAGCGCCCTTCCCATATTCAGGTCTTACATTTCCTGAAATTCTGGATTTAGAAATAGGTTTTTGTTTTTAGAAAGGAAAATCAGATAGAAATTGCGTTTTTGTTGTCTGGCAGCATAAGGTTAGGAATTTTCCTGGTAACTTCTGCAGACAATTAACACAGGCAATGGTCTCCTTTAGGATACAAATAATACATTTAAACAAGCACAACCACAAACAGGAACATGTAATTACAAAGGAATACAAAGAAAGCTGCTCGCAAATCATATGACAAACCCCTCTATACAAATCCTCATTGCAGACATTTTTGGAACAAAAAATTCATGAACAAAAGCAATAAATACAGCAGCATTTGACAATCCATTTGTAGCATTTGGATGCCAATCCATCCAGTAGCATCTGACAAACATTCGCAATGTGCGTAGACTGGTGCCGCAGAGTGGCCAATGAGAAAAACGCTTCAGAGGTCATTGGCACAGTGGTTGGGTGGCATCAAGCACATTTTAATGTTTGTTGAGAGCGTTTCAGTCCCACGACATCTGGTCTGCACACCATCAAACAAATTCAAACGCAAGATATGTTGAGTGCCTCAGTGCACCAACTGAGCCTTCATTTAATTTGTTTCCAACGATGGTGCACTTTAAAAAGGAATTAAAGTATAAAGATTGGAAAGCCTGTGGCGCCGCCAATGAACATTCGCAGTGCACACTTCGTCCCCAAATACTTCTTCAGGAGCAGCATTGGTTATCACAATGCGAATTGTTGGTATTCCTCACAAAATCGTACACAATACGCTTGTATAACGTTGCAGCCACTATATGAACAAATCTTTTAGTGCCACACAAAATGAATGCTCCACGACGTAATGATCCTGGCAGGCATTAAAAGTAGCATACCAGTTCATTATTTACAGACCCACGGGACAGCTGTGTGTGGTTTTTGAGTACCAGCTAGTGGAAACTGAAAAATGTGTCAACTTTGAGTGGCACTTTATTGTTTTGACAAGCCACAGCAAGTTACAGCACTGTGTACATTAGTGGGACTTAGTATTTTGACCTATTTCTGTCTGTAGCTTGACAGATCACATAAGCTGCCACTGGTCTATTTTTTGACATGATAGATGATGTTGGTGCACCAGTATGGTACCAGCTACTTTATGGCTCTTGAACAGGTCGTACAATATATATAGGTGTGTTATTTTGTACTTAGTTTTGTAGGAGAAAGAGCAGAACAGTTTATGCACAAAATATTATGTTATCACATAACAGTCAACACACCATGACATTACAAAGGAACTCTCAAAGCAACAACACAAATAACAAGTGGTGGAATTGTTGGCGTTATTCACATGTAAAAGAAAAAAAAAACATCTTTATTTGTACTGTTGTTGTGGTCCATTGGTCCCTGTTTTTATCGTGCTCGTTGTTCTATGACAGTTCTTTAACATTCTGTGATGGCAGGTTGCAAGACTTATGCCTCAAAAACTATGCAGTACGAGGCCTCATTGTAGCAAAATAAGCAATTAACTCAATGCTGCATGGACCTACAGGTGTAGATGCCTGCACAAAGACAGCTCAAAGAGATGGCTGTGCCTTTGCATTACTTATACTCCACGCATTGCTCTTCCACACCTTCAATTAGGCAGTGCGGGTCCCTTTTTCACAGATTTCGAGGTGACCCACGATGTCTTCTAAAGACAGCTGCTTTGTAAAAGGTAGTGGCAACATGACAACCAAGGAGAATAAAGTCAAAATAAATTTGACGCGCTGCTAGGGAGATGTGCAGTCGATTCGATAATCTGTGGCAGCCCTGATAGATGGCCATGCGCGCCAATAGCTCGTGTGCATTGTAAACAAGGCACAGCGCGCCAAGAGGTTAATAATCTGATGGGGGTGCCGACCTACACAGCATTCAGCACCATGTCGCTGAGCGCAGCTATGAAAGTGGCGACAGCAAGACCATGTGCAATAAGCTTACTCTTGTTCAGGCATTGTGTGCTAGGCTATTTTATTAAGCTCCACATAGTCCCTGCTCTTTACCCACTTCCAACGCAAACTGCAATGAGCACACATGCTCCTGCGCACACAATGGTTACAATATGTTGAACTATGGCGTTGACATGGGCTAGTTCATGGATTTTGAAGTTATAAAGTGAAGGACGGGACAAATAGGTAAGAAACATGAACAATAAGTGTTGACCTAAACAAACATTACAAAGCCTCAGCCGTTACTGCTTGCTGAGGCTTCTGCACCTGTCTAGGGTACTTCCTACCCAACCCACTTTGATTTGTAGTTATACAAATATGCAGTTCAATAAGTGGGTGCAAACAATAGATGTGCTCATAAACAGCAGGGGGTATGCCAAGTTCATTGGAACATTCTAGAAAACAATCTAGAGGACACATATTTACGTGACGTTGAAATAAAGAGCAGGAGGGAGTAAGAAAGAATAAAGTGCCTATGCTCAACGATATAATGAGCCTGGCAGGCTTTTCCCTCAAGTCTTTGGTTCCACGTAACTCCCCCAGCAACACATTCTACTCAGCTAAAGAACGATGCTCGGACAGTGACACTCTGCATGCCTGTGCCTAAGAAAATTAAATTCTGGGGTTTTATGGTCCAAAACCATGATCCGATTATAAGCAGCGTTGCCATTTTAGTGATTTTGTTTCTATATTTAGTGACTTTTTTTTTATTAGTGACCAACGACTTTTTCAGCAACTAGACAACATTTGGCTACATTTTAGCAACTGACGTGATGAAAGATACGTCGAAAATGGCCTTCTAGGGTGCACTTTCTACTAAAAGCTGCATTTAAGTGGCAGAAATGGGTTGTACGACACGTGGGCTCTCTGATCATGATGCAGCAAGTCTCCACACTGTTTCACAGCATAGTAGCCTTTACAGGATTCACACCATGCTAACAAAATGCCCTTTTTTTTTTTTTTACAAAACCTATTTCAATGTGTCTTAATGGTGCGGGTTCAGCACATTCACTAAATACCTTCAAATTTGACTTTTGTATAGAATGAATGGTCACAGCCTATGATGAAACACAACTGTGTTTACGTTATTTACAGTAATTACATAGAATGCAGTCCATGGGACGCTGTCTTTTCTTCTAATTTGTCATCTTATCCATGCGTCCGCGCTCTCACGTGCCGTGCAGTCGCATTCTTTTTCTCTAGCAGTTCAAAGAAAGGTAACTATTCAATATCCTCCGCACCCCAGAAAGGCACGCAGTTGGAGTCTGTTAGAGCGAAGAAAGTTCAATTGGGTACAGAAGCTGGACAGGTCGGCGTATTACAGAGTCGTTTGGAAACTTCACCGAACAGGTTCTGACATTTTGATCACATCCTCGATGTACTTCTTGGATCCGTCCCATCTTCCATAGTTGTCGTGGGGCATTTTCTTCGTAAAGAAGCATAAGATCATCAGCTTTCAGATTGTTCGAAGCTTGAACAATGGCATAGTGCACTGAACACAGGCTAAGAAGATATTCTCTCCTCCATCTTCTCCAAAAGTGCTCCAGTAACTTATTACGATGAAGCCACTTTCTTGTGACCGTAGAACAACTTGGCCCTGAAGTATCAACCTCTTTGTTGTGGTAAGGAGGGTTTGTTAGTCGTTTACCGGTTAAGAAATGAGCCGGAGTAAGTATTTCCATTTCTGCTGGTGACGCTGACAAATAAGTGAGGGGCCTGGAGTTTACTACTGCCTCCACCTCATACAATACCGTCATTAATTCTTCTGGTGTAAGCTTTTCCTTGCCAAGGATCTGCCAGAAGCTGGTTTTCACAGTACTTATCAATCTCTCCCAGAAGCCGCCCCACCGTGCAGCTCTTTCTTCGATGAATTTCCATTCTATTCTTCTTTGAAAGCAATAGCCTCGTAGCTCTCCACTGAACAATACTCTTTGCCAAGGAGGCGATTTCCTTTGACATTTTCTTGAAGGCCTGCGCGTTGTCTGTGTATATTACGTCAGGCAATCCTCGACGCGGTACAAATCGACAAAATGTGAGCAGAAAATTTTCTGCTGACAGTCTAGTGGTTAATTCAATGTGTACGGCTCTTGTGACGGCACAAGTAAATAACACAATGTAGCCCTTCGACGTACTATCTTTCATGTAGATAAGTCCAGCAAAATCAATTCCAACTGCTTGAAAAGGATCAGATCGGCGTACTCGTTCACTTGGTAATGGTGCAACAGGTGCGCTGCTGGGCTTTAAGCGTGTTTTGATGCAACCGTTGCATCCTCTCATGATTTTCTTTACAGTTTCTCTTCCGCTGGGTACCCAAAATTTCTCTCTAAGCTCGGTAAGGGTATCTTGCAGACCATCGTGGAGTGTACGCTTATGGCAGTCTCTTATGACAAGTTTTGTCAGATGAACGGAGGCAGCAAAATGGGATGTTTAACTTATGCTTCCTGTGAGAATTGCAGTCGTCCACTTACATGCAACCATCCTTTCCTGTAAAAAAAAGGATAAAGCATTCTCAGATCTGAATTGCGATTCAGCTGTAGTTCCTTTTCAAGCTGACTGATTTCTTCTGCATAAAGATCCTCTTGAGCCACCTTGATCCAGTAATTTTCAGCGCCACTAATGTCTTCGGCTGTGAGCTGTGGTTGGTCCCTGATGCATTTATTTTTGCAGCTTTTGATGAAACAAAATACCCACGCTGTTATTCGTAATACTCTTGTGAGGCTTGAGTAACCTTCAAGGTCCATAATAGGCAACAATGTTCTCACATGTAAAACTTGTACGACATTTGCTTCAGTTAAGTCTATATCATTACTACGTAATTCTGCCTCAAGGGTGTGCATGGGCCATGCATCTTCCATTTCTGTCAACCATGGTGGTCCTTTCCACCACACTGCGTTTGTCTTGAGAAACTGCAGCTGAACTTTATGTGTAACGTAATCCGCAGGGTCATCAGTCCCAGGACAATGTCGCCATTGGCTCTTGTCGGAACAGCCTTGAATTTCGGCCACCCTATTCTCGACAAATGGCTTCCTTTTTTTCAGAGACCCTTTTATCCAATGCACCATGACCTTGCAATCCATCCAAAAGAATGTTTCTAACGTGCACTTCTCAAGGGAAGTCTTCAGAAATTTTGCTAACCTTGCTCTGAGCAAAGTGCCAAGCAGCTCCAGTCTTGGCAAAGTCACCTTCTGCATAAGCGCCACTCGTGACTTTGCCATTATGAGGTGGCTATGAGCACAATCCTCTTGGGCAAGGAATTTCAAATATGCACAAGTTTCATATGCCCTCTGACTCGCATCACAAAATATGTAAATCTGCATGGAGTGACTTTCGAGCCCAGTCTTGACCCAACGTGGCATAGTCGAAGTAAGGTGCTGCAGGTTTGAGCACCAATTGTGCCACTTTAAAGCAAGGTCCGAAGGCAAATCTGCGTCCCAATCTGCTTGTCTCTGCCACAACTCCTGAAACAATATTGTGGCTTGAATGTTGAAGGGTGCTACCATTCTGAGCGGGTCAAATATCATTGACACTGCTTGCAGAACGTATCTCTTACACGGCTTTTGATCTTTTCCCAAGAAGCATAACGCTGATTTTGCGGCTACTGTCATCTTGTCTGTTAGAGGATACCACAAGAGTCCCAATATCTTGACAGCACCCAATGGGGCGCTATCTCCTTCAGTCGTGGCCATAAGATCTCTCAGCAGTTCAGAATTTGATGCCCATTTTCTTAGTCGCGTTCCAGCGTCTTCCATTATAGCATTTGCTTCTCTGTATACTTTTTGAGCTGAATCCTCACTATCGGCTCCAATAAGAAGGTCATCAACGTAGAAAGAAGCAGCAAGCAACTTGGCCGTTTCTTCTGTTTGATCCTGTACTCCCTTCAGGTGGTGTTGGAGTGTGGCGTTGAGTAGGAATGGGCTTGCTACTGTTCCAAAAGGCACCCTTGTCATGCACCATTTCTCTATTTTAGGATCGGCTTTTCCCTTAGAGGGTATATCCTTGAACCATAGGAACCTCAAGGCATCTCTGTCTTCCATTTTTGCGCTAATCTGGAGAAAGGCTTTCTCAATGTCAGCCGCCAGAGCAATACGGTTCATACAAAAACATAAGAGCAACCAAGTCTGCTAGCAGCTTAGGTCCTTTCTCGAGATGGTCATTGAGGGACAATGACTCCGGATCGTGAGCGGATGCGTCAAAAACTACTCGTACTCGGGTTGTTGTCGACTCGCTTCGCACAACAGCGTGATGCGGCATGTAGACGAGCTTAGAGGGTTGTGCATCAATTTGGCTAGGTAGTCTCTCGGCATGACCCATCATAATACAGTTCCTTATGGTGGTATCATATTCTACAGCAAGCTCTGGATTGTTCTTCATTTTCTTTCCGAGACACATCAGTTGCTTCCGTGCTTGCAATCGGTTATCTTCTAGTTGTGTGCAGCTTTCCCCGGAAGGGCTACTTGGTAGCGGCTGTTGAAGGCGATATCGTGTTCAAAATTATCTAGCACCATATCAGTTTCCTTATTTGGAGTGTTGTCAACTGGCATAATCACGACGCTCTCTAACTCCCAGAACCTCCGAAGAAGATAGTTGATAGATTCGGTAGATGCACTTACTCGCAATACACATGCATTGAGTGCTGCTTCCAAAGAGGTGTCAAACAAAAGTGGTCCTTGTAACATCCAGCCAAATGCAGAACCCAGCGCCACCAAGTCTGCCTGGCCGTGGTATCATTTCATTTCTCTGGACATGAATTGCCATAGCTGGTCAGCACCAATTGAAAGATTAATACCAGGAACAGCAGCCATGCCTGGTAACAAGAGCTTATCTGCAAGAAGGTGTCCGTCACTTTCAATGGTTCTTACATCATGCTCGAGTGGTACTTGAACAACATCCCTGCAGACAAACGGTACTTCAATGGCCTGTACCAGGTACTCCCGATTGTCAAGCTGACTGCGAGGTTTTAGTTCGACAAGGCAATGTTGTATGTTAACTGAGCTTGTCTGTCCAAAAATATTTAGCTGTAAATTAACAGATCCAAGTTCTTTCAAGCCAAGTGTCTTGGATAAGTCTTCATAAATGCACGTGCGTTGACTTCCACTGTCTACAATTCCACGAATGTAGGCCTTTTGCTTTTTTTCGATGATCCATGCCCGAAATGTCTACAATAAAACCTCAGCATCCACATACGAAAGAGAGCTGGTATGAAGACTGTTCGCGGTTACAGGGATTTCTTGTTCCGTCTTCTTAGGTTTTCACTTGGGATCCCACATTGAGGAGACGAGTCTTCCTCTGCATGTTCCGCACTTGATAAGTCTTTGGCAAGATGTCCTCTCACAGTGCATCGATATCAGTTCTCTGTAGTCAATTTTTTCAACTTTTCTTCATGGTTGATCCTGTTGTCACAAACTGAAGTTGAGTGCTTTGAAAACCCACAGAAGAGACAGTCCTTATCTCTAATTTTCGAGGAAGGCTGCAGGACAGCTGCTGTTGGTAAGGTGGAGTGCAAGTTTCTTCTCTCCGCAGGTGGTTTAGCGCATTTCTTTAAAATCACGAACTCCACTTCTTCCTCGGCTTTCAACTTCCACGCGAAGATATGTCAAGAGTTCTGGCAACTCCTCTTCGGCTGTCACTGTCGCTGAGTCTTGCTGTTGTACAGAGCCTTAACTGTCGATAGCAGACGGTGATGACTTTGAACTGTGTTCTTTTCGGTAATGGCCAATGACAATGTCCGCTGGCAATGCCTTCAACAGAATGTCCGTCATCATAGTTGCATAGCTGGCAGGACTGACGTTTCGACCTTTCAGGCCTCTGATATGGCAGTGCATTTAATCCAATAGCCTTCAAAGATTGCATACATCTTCTGAGGAAGCAATTGCTGGTAGTGTGCGCAGACAGCATAGATGCTCCAGCACAATGTTATGCTTATCGACAAAACGAATTTCGATGGCATCATCGTAGCACTCGCCTGTCGCTTGTAGACCAGAAATTGAAGCTGCTGCTGCACCGCTCAGAAGATTCTTCAGATATTGAAATAATTCTCCTTTCATCAGCTTTTCGTTTCCATGCACAGACGCCTTGAATTGCTCCCAAAAAGCAGGCCTATGACAAAGCTGTCAGTCGAATGTCTGAAACTATAATTGGAAGCTTGATTGATTTGCGTGGGGCGCGATCATAGAGTGCATGTGATGAACCTGCAGCTGCGGAAGGTGCAGTCATAGAACACTGACTGCCGGAGTAGCCACTCGCGAACCTTCAGCTCCCCCAACATTCCTCGCGCAGCATCTTGATAAGTCAACACAGTTTCAAATTCTGTCGCGAACTCGTCCTCAGGGATAGCTTCTTCTATCTCGGTGTTAAGCTTGTCCAAGTCCACATTATTTGCGTGTAGCCGTTCGATTGAAGATGAAATCTTTGCACGGTCAGCATTTTCAATCACAACTTTCGCTTCATTGATGAGACGCGTATTTATCTGGCATTGCGCCGTTCGCTTGTCTTTGAGGACTTTGAGGCGGTTCATCTTGTGTTTCGACAATGTGTGACCTCTCTAACCTTTTTGGGTGGACGCTGAGTTGGTGTCTTTTCACGGCGAAGGGCAACGGCAGATGGTCCAGTCAGGTCGTACCGCCTGGCTTTTGGAAGAGGTTTCCGCTGTCCTTACGACGTGCTGTCTTCGCTTTCAATGTTCCCTACGAGCACTCCAGGCATGTAGAGTCCCGGCGAGTACTGCCGGCGGGTTTCGGCACCAGAACATAGAATAAATGGTCACGGTCTATTATGAAACAACTGTATTTACATTATTTACAGTGATTAGACTGAATGCAGTCCATGACGGACACTGTCTTTTCTTCTACTTTGTCGTCTTCTCCGTGCGTACAGGCTCTCGAGTGTCATGCAGTTGGCTTCCTTTTCTCTAGCTCTTCGAAGAAAGGTAAATATTCAACATTTTGCATGAGTAGCAGTAAAGAAATTTACCAAAGCCTACTGTAATATATTTTATGCAGCACATGAATAAGGCAGAGTGCAGAAAGGCACTAATATTGGAGCAGCCGGCTCATTTGAACACACAGCTTATTTTTCTCGTGGTTTTTAAGCAAATCCAGGATGTCTACCAAGATGACATTTCCAAATTTCCTGAGTTCTCCTGGTTTTCCCTGAGTGCCTTTGCGAAATTCCCTGAATGACGCAGAACTGTTTTATGTCAAGAGGGGCTGAAACCACGTTGCCTGATACTGTCACTCTCTAGTAAGCACATGAAAAAAAAACGACTTCATTCAGTTTCAATACTAAGGAGTAGTGTTTATGTTATTCAAAAAGAGAGCAGAAAGGAGGGATTACTAAAATCCACAGCAAATAAAATGTCTTCGAAAAAAATTGCAAATCGAGTCGAACGTCCTCAAATACGAATGAAAAATAGATGCATACAGAAGCAAATATTTTCGAATATGAGCTATTTCTATCAACTGATAGCAAGCTCAGTGGCATGAGGCCCGAACTTTGTCACAATTGAGATTCTCAACAGCTCGTAGATATAAGGTCAACCTCATCTGTCCTGACATACTCTCAGCCCGCGCATGACGTCCGAGTGTTCTGTTTCACTGCTATGAAGAGTTCATTTTGGTTTGGATGAGGAACACCTGCATCTCAGCATCAGCGAACACTTTTTTTTTTTTTTTAGTTCAAGCTCTTCCAAAACGGCAGCAGCACGCTTCCTTTCCTGTTCATTCCTCAATGTCTAGGTTCTTTCTGTTCTTGTTCTCATGCTGCCACTCGTTTGCCCCATGGATTATTTGAAGCATCTTCTTGGTCAGTTGCACAGTCCACATCCAATTTCTCAAACTCCCTAGGGGCCGAGAAAACGTTCGAAAAATCGGCCAGTTGGAAAAAATAAATGCATGTTATTTACTGCCCTTAAGGGCTCAAACCGCCACAGGCACATTCGAGAACGCTCTGAAGGCCTGTCAGTACACGTATTAGGCATATCGGTGCTCGTACAGCAACAGGAGATACCAGATGCATACGTGTATAATTAAGGAATACATACTGTGTCCCGTGGCAATAGCCCCTTCCCACTCTTGTTATGCTTCACTGCAATACTTTTGCGTATGCTACACCAAGTAACATTTCTGTAAAGAAACGAAGCTGACTTTCGGGAACTGGCATTATGCAATGCACCGTGCTTTCCAAGCTTCTAAGCCAATCGCGAGGACCACAAAGGCGCAGTCGGTGCCATTGCTGACAGCAGCGAATTCTTCCAATGAAAAACACTACACACAACGGCAAGAAGCTTAATAGCGAATGTCGAAGCAGCTAGGTCTAGCGTTGCCGCAGTGGTGTGTTATGGCTGCCAGCGGATCTGCGTGTGAGAGCACCAGTTCGAGTTGGCGAGGTAATCAAAACGGCAGCGGTGGTGGCTTTGGTTAATTAAGTTTCGGACCTGCGGTCACGGCTAAAAATCCGGAAAATCGGACGGCAAAGGGTTCTTGCGTCCGAAATTTCAGACGCTCTGATACATTGACTCTATGGGGTACATGGTGGTGCCGCGAAGCCGTCCAAATTATCGGGCATCCAAAAAGTTGGTCAAACTGTACACTTGAAACTCCTCCAGCCAATGACAGGGCATCAAAGACGATTCATTACAATTCCTGTCTGTTACTCGAGCCAGCATTACTGCGACTTTCGACCCTTTCAACAAAATGATCGCTAATTTTTCCCAATAGAGGCACAATTTCCCCAGAGTTTTCCCTGAATTTTTCTAGACTACTCAAAATCCCTGAGAATTCCCAGTTTTCCTGGTTGGTAGACACCCTGAAAGCAATACTAAACGAAAGAGCCTTTCCAGTAGATCAAGGGGTGGAAACGTAGCATTTTAACTGTATAAAGGTCCCGAAATTTTCATTGCTGTGTTAACAGGCGGCCAAACATTTGTCGGAATTTAGCAGTCCTTTCACGAGCGCTGACAGCTAGAAATTTTGCAGGGATAATGTGAACAGTACCTTTTCATGCAAGAAAAACCAAATTATTCATGTTCATTTAGCTGAATCATGCTGCATCTGTTACCCCAAAATCTGAAGGCAAACACAGAATTTCAGCTGTCATCACCCATTGATTTGGAAGTATATTAATAAAGTAAAAGCCCTCTACACACTGACGGTAAATTCACTGTTTATTCCTCACCTGTGTGGACCCTAGATGAACATGAAATGCTGAGATAATATACACCACATCAGCCTGTATTATTGTGTTCCAAAATTCCTATGGTACTCAAAATTAAATTTTAGCCAAACTTTCAGCAACATAGCAGCAAAATGTAGTGAAAATTTAGGTTTTGTCTCACTTTAGTGACACGCTTCAGAAAAATATGGCAATATTGATCATGAGGCATGCCATAGTGGGGGACTCTGGAATCATTTTGAGCACCCTGGAGTTCATTAATGTAAACCTAAATTTAGTACACGAGCGTTTTAAATTATTACAATATTGGAGAAGTGTACATTAAGAGACAATATTTCTAAATATTAGATATCAAGCTGCCAAATTATTTATACTGCATGCATCTATTCCAACTCTCCTAAGTCTACGAGTTTGGGCTCATTTTACTATTTTATTAATGTTGTATTAATTTTTACAAAAATAAATTATGTATTAGAGGTATTGAAAGATGGGGTGGCCAATATTTCAAAAAAGTGCATGCAGAAAAGTTGTGAAGGTTGACGGTACGAATACAATGCCATTTTATAGCAGCGCAAGACTGCAAGCATATTCTCCTGTATACTGTTCAATGTCTCCTGAATGCGAAGTTATTCAGTACTACAAACAAGGCCTGAACACTGTTGTGACCATCGGTCTTCAACCATACCCTTAAAAGAAATTTGCTTATTTGCTAGTTTGACTATCTCTTTCCGCTATTATTTCACTTGCAGTGGCTCACAGCATAGAACTGGCATCATTTTTTTGAGTTGTAAGTTCTCTGGCTTATATCATTTTTGTATACAACTTATGTAACATCTGTAGCATTTTTAATGTAGTAATTAAATTCAGAATGCTCATTCAATGTGATATCTGATTTCCCTAATGTAACAATATTCCTAAACAGGCACAAGTAGCACTGTACAAGATTCATACAAAAATGCCTTGTGATAGAGAAAATATAAACAGTGGCCAACTTTTGATAGTACATTTCCCCATATCTTGGTAATAAACTCTGTTTACTTGTGCAACCGCAGTGACAAAGTTATGATTGTAGAGGACTAGAATGATATAGTGGGCCGTTCTCTTCAGCGCTTTTGCTCATGAATGCCACTCGTGCTGAGTGTCCATGCCCTGCGCAAACGGTCAGACCCAAATGCTGGCATCTAATAAACGCCTTTACAAGTGGTGGAGGTTGCTTCGACCTACATTGTCAACCCTGGAACTTCGATCCTGTACCCTATGCTCAACCATGCCTGAAGACGCATCCCAGCAAGTGCCTCCTCAGCCGGTCCTTCTGCTCTGGTGTGCCTCGGCACAGGGACCCTGCCATTTTCAGCGGCGCAGACGACACCGACATCGAGGACTGGTTGATGACATATGAAAGGGTAAGCGCCCACAACAAATGGGACGATCCCGCCAAACTGAGCAACATGCTCTATATCACGGGTGTCACCAGTTTTTGGTACAACAACCATGAGACAGCTTTTCCAATGTGGTTCTCGTTCAAGACCTCTTTAGTGGCTGTGTTTGGTCACCCTGCTGTGCACAAGCTGCAAGCAGAATCACGTTTGCGAGAACATGCACAGCAGCCGGGTGAATAATTTACCAGCTACATAGAAGATGTACTGGACTTGTGTAAGGAAGTCAATGCGACGGTGTCAGAGTCCGACAAAATCAGAAATGTCTTAAAAGGGATAGAGGACGATGTTTTGAACATGCTACTTGCCAAGAATCCTCAGTCCGTGACAGACATCACTATGCCAAAGCTACGAGGAGCTACACAGGCAGTGCTCGTTGATATGTCGCCCTTCTTCGCGTGACAACCTCATTGCTGGTTTGGCTACCATCTCCGATCAGTCAGCGTTGCTTGCCAAAATGAAAGCATTCGTTACGGAGGAAGTTGCACACCGGCTCTCCTTGGTATCCTTCGCTCAGCCGCCACATCTCCAACAGCCTGCATCAAATTTTACGACTCTGCTCCGTCAGCAATCGAGCGGGAAATCGCCGAGACCTTGCCAGACTAGAGCTAACACCTCCTTGCGGCTGCACCACTCAGCTACGCTGAAGTCGTTGCGAGGACCCAGCCACTTTCTTCAAGTATACCTCTTTGTTCAGACGACTTCATGCCTAGACCACGACTGCCACCCGCCATGCAGTCATGTCAGCAGCCGCCCCATACAATGCGTCCTGTGACATGGATGGGAGCTGCCCTGGCGAGCCGGTGGTGTACTCCCGACAACCGGCCAATATGCTTAGCCCCCCCCCATGCGGCTACGCCGGTCACATCGCACGTTTTTATAATCATGTTCAGCCACCTAGCGCCGCACCGTGACAAGCCAGTCCAACCGTTCATATTAGAGCCCCCCATCGTCTATGTCGCCGACATTGCACCCGACCGCAACTACCCACCGTTGACCTTCACATCGTCGCTCACCCTCGGCGATGCAACCTCACCCCGTAACTTGGGACAAGCAAAACTAATCGCAGCAGACCAAGAGGCAAGGACTGCGACAAAGTCGAAATGTGAAAGTCCTCCCTGCAGTCCCTCGAACGTGATCAAAGTGTCTGTTGATGGTGTTCGTGCATCTCCACTCGTGGACACTGGAGCCGCCGTATGTGGTATGAACGCTAAGCTTTGCCATTCACTTCGGAGAGTCAAGCCACCCCTTTCTGGACTGTCCCTCCGAACAGCTAGTGCTCAGCATGTTCACCCCTTGGCAGCTCGCACTGCTCGAGTTACCATTGCAGACGGTCTCTATACGCCATAGAATTCATCATCCTTTCCTCGTGCTCTCATAACGTTATCCTCGGCTGGGATTTTCTCTCGCGCCAAAATGCCGTTATTCATTGCGCAAGGGCCAAAATAGAACTCTCGCCACTGTTAGATTTGCCGCTCACCGACAATTCTTCACTTTAGAGGAAACTACTTGTCCGAGCCGACACCCACATTCCTCCAAATGCCTCAATGGTCGTGCCCATGTCCTGCAGCGGAATCTCAGACACTGTTGCACTACTGTCTCCATCTCACCGCTTTCTCACTCGAAAGGTCTGATGCTGCCTTTTGCGACAGTGGACATCACACAGGGCTACAGCGCCATTTTCGTTTGAAACCCGTTTCCATACCCTATGTTTCAGCTCCAAGTGGAATGTTTTAGCAATGTAGAAGAAATCAATGTCATGCAAGTTATGGACGTGCCCAATGACAATTACTGTGCTAGTTCCAGTGCACTCAGTGCTGCTTCTACGTGTGATATATCGCCCAGAGATGTGTTCGGTTCTTCTATCGCCAGTGCCCTTACACCAGTCCAGCAGTCTCAGCTTTTGTGCCTTCTAGAAGAATTTCGTTCTTTCAATGTAGGGCAATCTTCTCTGGGCCAGTCACCAACTGTTACATCGCATCGATACTTGCCTGCAACCACCATTGCAGTGACGTCCGTCATGCATCTCCTGTGGAACATCATGTAATCAATGAACAAGTTGACGACATGCTTCGCCGACATGATACGACCTTCCAACAGTCCATGGGCATCCCCTGTCATTCTGATTACGAAGAAAGATTGTTCTGTGCATGTGAAAAAGAACACTCGCAACGACGTCTACCCTCTCCCGCACATATACGACGCGACTGACACTCTACAAGGCACAGAATTTTTTTATCTTTAGATTTGCACTCAGGGTATTGGCAAGTACCCATGGCAGATGCCGATCGGCCGAAGACGGCTTTTGTCACATCCGACGGCTTATACAAATTTAACATAATGCCTTTTGGACTTTGTAATGCGCCCGCAACGTTTGAGGGCATCATGGAGACAGTTCTGCATGGCTTGAAGTGGCACACGTACTTGTGCTATCTTGTACCCCTAACTTCCCCCACGTACCTTTAACGGCTCCGGTCTGTTTTAATGTGTTTAACAAACATAGGGCTACAACTCAACCTCAAGAAGTGCTGGTTTGCTGCTCAGCAGCTGACATTTCTATTCTCGGTTACGTCGCCTCCAAGGATGGAATTCTTCCCGATCCAACCAAACTTGAGGCCATTGCCGAATTCCCTAAACCTACATCAGTCAAAGACCTGCGCAGTTTTGTAGGTCTGCATTTCTGCTTTAGACGCTTCATCCGAAACTTCGCCACCATGATATCGCCCTTGACGAAGCTCCTTGGAAGCAGCAGGCCCCTCACTTCGTGGTCGTCAGAGTGCAACGAGGCGTTAGCAATCCTGCGCCGTTCGCAGACTTCACCTCCCAATTTTGCCTCACTACGACCCGACGGCCCCTACAAAGGTGCACATGATGCCAGCAGTGTTGACCTCAGTGCAGTCCTTGCACAGCAAAAACACGGGTTTTTTGAATACATTGTGGCTTATGCAAGTTGCACGTTTACGAAAGCCGAAAGTAACTAAATCATTATGGAAAAATGTTTGGCGATCATCTGGGCTCTTAATAAGTTCCGGCCATATTTGTATGGCGGCCCATTTGACGTGGTCACTGACCACCACGCACTTGCTTGGTTGTCATCACTGAAGGACCCCTCAGGCCCCTCAGTGCCCGTTGGGCACTTCGCCAGCAGGACTACGATATTCGCGTGCTCTGCCGTAGCAGCCGCCAGCACTCCGATGCCCTTTCACACGACCCGACGGCCCCTACAGAGGTGCACAATGATGCCAGCAGTGTTGGCCTCAGTATAGTCCTTGCACAGCACAAACACGGGTTTTCTGAATACATTGTGGCTTATGCAGGTCGCACGTTTACGAAAGCCGAAAGTAACTACATTGTTACGGAAAAAATGTTTGGTGATCATCTGGGCTCTTATTAAGTTCCGGCCATATTTGTATGGCGGCCCATTTGATGTCGTCACGGACCACCGCGCACTTGCTTGGTCGTCATCACTGAAGGACCTTTCAGGCTCCTCAGTGCCTGTTGGGCACTTCGCCAGCAGGGCTAAGATATTCGCGTGCTCTGCCGTAGCAGCCGCCAGCACTGACGCTCTTTCGTGCTCTCCTTCGCCCAACGACAATGCCCACTGCTCCGTATCCCAGCTTGCCGTTTCTTTCATCGACCTTCACACTATCACTTCCAAACAGCGCAAGGACCACTGGAACACTCACTGATAGACTTTCACAGCCAACCACTCGTGCGTTACGTCGTCAAGCCCACAATTTCACCATTCACGACGACCTACTCCACCAACGCAATTACACTGCCGATGGCCGCCAGTGGTTGCTAGTAGTACCCCGCATTCTGCGTTCTGAAATATGCGCGTCATTCCACTCCGATCCACAGTGTGCGCACTCGGGTGTATCCAAAACTTACCAGCGCATTCGGCGCGGGATGTTGTACAGATGCATTCAGAAGTCCGTTCGCTCGTGCCTCGATTGTCAGCGCCGGAAGTCACCGTGCCTCTCGCCAGCCGGTCTGCAACAGTTACCTTGCCCTACTCGGCCGTTCGGGCACGTCGGTATCATTTTGTATGGACCACTTCCCCTGACATCTGCTGGTAATTGCTGGGCCATCGTGGCTGTTGACCACCTCATGCGATACACCAAAACTGCGCTCTCCCAGCGGCTACAGCGCGCAATGTTGTCTCCTTCCTGCTTCGCCGATTCATACTGCGTCCACCACAGGAGTTACTCAGCGATCACAGACGAGTCTTGTCGGAAGTCGAACACGTTGTGCACCGCACAACTACTGCTTACCATCCGCAGACCAATGGCCTCACAGAACGCTTCAACCGTATGCTTGGCGACATGCTCGCAATGTACGTAGCCTCCGACCACACAAATTGGTATGCCATTTTGCCATTTGCAACCTACGCCTAAAATACGGCCACTCAGAGAACCACTGGCTTTTCACCCTTTTTCTTATTGTACAGCCAGCACCCGTCGCACACAATCGGCACAATCCTTCCGTACAAGCCGTATGCATCTGAGTGCACGCTTATTTCTGCCACAGCCAGGCATGTCGAAAAGTGTCGAGATCTCACGCAGGCCTTTACTTCAAATGACCACGAGTACCGGAACTTTCGCGGTGACACCACTGCGCCCACGTTCCTCCCTGGAGCATTTGTGCGGCTCTCGGTCCCTTCCACTGCACCTGGGCTCTCGTCGAAACTACTTCCCAAGTATGAAGGCCCCTACTGTGTCGTCAAACGCACATCTCCGGTCAACTATGTGATCGAGCCCGTTGAACCCTCTTCGAACATGCGCCGTCGTGGACGAGACATTGTCAATGTCGACCGCCTCAAGACCTATGACCCACTCATAGTGACAAGCTGTTAGGTCACCGGGCGGCCCCCTTTTCGTTCCCAGGAGTAATTCTTGAGGAGGATTGGAACGATAGAGCGGGTCGTCCACTTCAGCACTTTTGCTCATGAATGCCGCTCGTGCTGAGTCCGTGCCCTGCGCTAACAGCCGGTCCCAAACGCCGGTGACTAATAAATTCCTTTACATAATAAACAAAAAATAAGGTCTTTAAAAGTAGTTCTGCGACATATCGTCAGACAACAGAACCGATGGCATAAAACAAATAGCTGGTGGCTTGCCCAGTTAACCCGAAATTCCAGGTCGCATTCATATTTGTTAGCTACAGCAGAAACGCCTCATGAATGAATGAATGAACTTTATTCTCATGCAATACACCGAAAAGGGCCGGTACGAAAGGCCACTAATAATAATAATAATAATAATAATAATAATAATAATAATAATAATAATAAACCCACATGCTAACATTCCCCCAAATGCATGCTTCCATGCAATATTTCACAGCCTGCACCAGGCAACTACTAAAGGCACTGAAAAACGTGCATTTATTCGGCTC
Source organism: Dermacentor variabilis (assembly GCF_050947875.1). Classification (NCBI taxonomy): domain Eukaryota; kingdom Metazoa; phylum Arthropoda; class Arachnida; order Ixodida; family Ixodidae; genus Dermacentor; species Dermacentor variabilis. The sequence continues at coordinate 289,223,544 of NC_134568.1, forward strand.
GTTCTATGACGCAGATTCAACATAAGCATCTCAGCACTAAGCGAGCTAAAAAACTAAAATATGACCAAAAGTTAAACTAGCCCACGATTTCTTAAAGCTTGTCTAAACTGAATAACGCGCACTTGCTCTATAGAGATCGCTCAGTGTGGGGGAGGCGTGTGAAAATAGCAGGAGCAAGACCAGGCGGAAACAAAATTCGCCGTCTATGGGCGAGCGCGGAGGCAGTCATGTAATTTGATGTCAGTTCAGGACACATAAGGATAAATCTCGCACAGGATTACCTACTAATATTGTCAAGCAACGCGAACAGAGAAGGGGGTGGCGGAGGGATTAATACATCATACACGTGAACACACCTTGCTTTAGAGCTATACTAAAAGGTCCTCATTTTGCTCGACGAGACAACAAAATGAAGACCGTGGTATTGCTCATGACTATAAATCACCGAGTGCTCGACCGCGGTAACGAAAAATGACAACGCACCGAGGAAGCTACAAACAAGGAGGGATAAATTGACGAAACAATCGTAGGTAGCTCTCGCGGTTAACAAGTATGACGCGCACAATAGTAACAGCACCCGTGCGCGACTTATGGGGGATCATTTTCGCAGTATACAAAGTATTCTTCACATAAAAACATTGAAGTGTCACACACAACGACAGTGCAGAACATAACCATCTTGGATAGCAATTTCGCGACGTAAGCCTTGCAAGTACTTCCAACGTGAACATTCAATTTAGTAAGTCAGTGACATTTTTGGGGGTCTAACAGCATCTCTTTTACCTCATGAATGGCACTTTCTTTCGCGGTATTGTTACAGTCGGCTTCTGACATTGCGTCGTGACTCGTAGGCGCTTGAGGATCGACACACTCGGAGTCTGCGAACACCACTTGCTCAATCTCAGCCATGCTCTGCTGTGCCTGTGCGTCTGTGTCTGCCAATGTTGCTGAATTCAGCATATCGCTCGCAGCCACAGTACCATATTTTGTTCACGGTCGCAAGTGTAACGTTCATGCTTTTATTATGAATCATGTCAATGCAAAGTTATTGTTATTTTTACAGCTTGTTCCAAACAATTTCTTTTTCACAGAGAGTTCTCGCTGGCGCTGGTGGTGTTTTCACCGGTTTTCACTTTGGCAAGAGTGTACTGTATAATAGTTGAGTGTCCCGAACGACGCTCTCCCGCTGAGGCGCTGCATGTTGAAAAATTTTGCGAGGGCGCTGCGAGCGAACTGGATTGGGGAGGAGACGCGCTTCGAGGCATAAACAACGTTATTTCACTGGGGGCGCTGAGACCGATTGCGCGCGTACGCTCTTATAATGGTGCTTTATTTCAACTGCAACTTCATTTTAATACCTTTTTGCTACGTATACATATTTGAGACAGGGGTTATACAACATGACGTCTTCAATTTTGCTGTCGTTGTCAAATGTGTGATCTGCTATCGAGCGCACGTTCGCTGCGCGTACGCTGGCGGACGCCCAGTTTTTCTCGCAAAAGGTCTGTGCAGCAAAATTTTTTATGGTTTACTTGCTTTCGTGCTCTCGCGACTTTTGTCAACCGGTACCAATTGTGGTTTTAACCGTGTGAACTACTATTTTTAACATTGTTTTCTAAAAGCAACACGTAATTTTTGCCACAGAATTAAGCCGCCTATCTGCAACATGAAGCTACGTAAGAAAGTGGAGAATGTTGCTATTGCTTTGGCTCTTTTGGACGACAACAGAATGCAAATACACACAGACTCTATAGACGAAGCAACCTAAAGTTTGCCCGCGCGGCACCAGCGCCGAATGCTCCCCTAGCGGACCGATGGAAGTTCCGAGGGTCGTCGCTGCGCCAGTGGCTGCGCTAGCACGCGCCCGTGTTCTGTACGGCGGGAGCGCTCGTGCGCGTGGTTTTTCCGATGCCGAGTGAGACCTCATCAGCCAGGAAAGGTGGCACGCAATACTGATGTGTTGTTGATTGCCACAGCAGCCTCGAAAACACGAAAGGTCGTACGCCGCCCGTGAAGTTCTACAGATTTCCTGGGAAGTGGTACGAGAAGGACAGACGACGAGCATGGATAACTGCAGTGGGCCGAGTCAAGTAAGTCTCATACTTTCGCATTCGCGTGTTATGTCTTGAAAGCATAATAGTCATATGCCTGTTTTTAGTGCACGGCCGTTTGTTTAGTCGTGTCGCGTTGTTGAATTGTGGTGGCATCCGCCGTTTGTTAGCGGTAAATGCATGCGTGTTGCGCCGCTAAGTTCTACGACGCGTGCTCGATTCCCAGCCACGGCGGCCGCATCTCGATAGGGGCAAAATGCAAGAACACCCGTGTTACCGTGTGCTTTGATTTTTATGCACGTTAAAGAACCCCCAGAGGTTAAAATTATTCCTGAGACTCCCCATTACAGCGGGCCTCATAATGATTTCGTGGTTTTGGCACTTAGAACCCCCGAATTTATTTGATTGCACTGTGCCTTCTCTCGCGATCGGCATGGACGAGCTCAAGAGAGTTATTTCCCTTTTCCAAACGCTCCAACTTAAATTACTAGTTGTGCAGGTAACGAAAGGGGCCGCGCGCTACTTTTGTGTGGTAGCAGACCGTATTTGCAAGCCGCGGTCGTCGCGTGCGTGGGGAAGCGGCAAATCGGAAAGCAGCCGCTCGAGAGGTGCGCGTTATGTTTGTTGTTTGCCCATGCCTTCTAAGTATCTAAGTGTGCAAGTATCATAACTTGTAGTGGTACCACTCTTGTAGAATAATATATGCACACAATCACAGGAACGTTACCTTTGCAAACATATTAATGGGAGTAATTTTATCCCCACAACAAATAGGCACACATACTGTTTCATTTATATGCGATGCAGATGGAAGCGGCGCCAAACAGACCAATGGCAATCACAACAGTCTTCTCAGCAGTCAGCACCACCGGGACATGTGCTTTCGTACTGCAGCGACACAGCTCTTGAGCAGCAGCAAGACACGTGTGAAACAGACTCCAGAACATGCCTTTGTGAAGTGACGGAACCGTCAAGAAGCAGCCCAATGGATCTGCAGTCATCGAGTAGTATGACAACAGAAGTTCCTGCTGCCAGTGTGACTTATGTTGTAATTGAAATAAAGGTGGCTAAATTTCTGAACATGGTGCGTACCTCTAACTCAACGTCGTCTACGATCTTGTCGGACACCTGTGACACGCACTTGGCTTTCACTCTCACGTCCACAATTTGTTCAACGCCGTACACGTTCGGAAGCAGACGCTCCCCTATCGTGAGGTTGCCGCCACGAAAAAAAGCTGTCGGCGTCGGCAACCTTCTTGAAACCGCACGGCAATCTTTGCATCGCTGTTGCGCAAGCAGGCGATCTGCCGCCGTCGAAAACGGAGCGCCGTGAGAACGAGCAGCGAAGAAAAGCGCGGACGGCACAATGTAAACAAAGCGGAGACTGCGCCACGACGCGACCGCGCTGCTTGGCGTTTCCACATTGGGGCGCTGTCAGGAGGCGCAGTAGCGCCGCCTGGCCATGGTTTTCTCGTCTATATCGGCGTAAGGGCGTTCGCCTTGGGCTCCATCGCGGAAGAGGCCCATGATTATTATCAGAAACAGGGTAATCACTCTATATACGATTACTTGGTTTCCGGCCGGCACACTTGGGTCTAAATCTGGACTCGCTCACCAGTCTCAATGACATTGCCCACTCCCAGGCCCGCGTACTAACTATCCGCGCGGGAAGAGGAGCCTTTTCACAGACCTATGCCCAAGAGTTCCGGGACACTCGATCTATTTACCTTTAATAAATTCACAAAACATTTTTATCTGGAGGGAAGATTATTTCCTCCACCGCATAAAAAGCTCACAAGACCTCAATTTAAGATGTAACCCTTAGGATGCTTCAGACTAGCTCTTGTCCTATAGTCTGGCCTTCATACACTCTTTATTCCCGGTCGTTTTTAGCTCATGCACAGTGTCCTAGCTGCGGGGGGACATGCAATTTAGATCGTGCTCTGGCGGTGTCCCTCGTTACGAGAGGATAAGGACATCACTGAACAGAAGTGGTACTCGGCCACCAAGAGCTCGGACTACCATCGTCAGCTTTGGGCTGTCCAGAGAGCCTGCGATATGCGGCGGTTAGGTTAGGCCTAACTGTCCCCACGTGGGAGCGGCCCGTGGTGTCGCCCCAAGGGATTCTTTTAATAAATTTCTTAGTATCCGTACTGTTATCGTGTCATTTTACGCGCGCTTCTGGTTAGTGCATGGTATATTGATTTGGGACAATGACCAAAGAAAACAATATTATAGAGAAATAAACCAGGTTTATTAACTACGTGGAGCGAAGAGATGCAGATGACCAATGCACTACTACGTTAATCTAAGGGTACATAACCATATATATCCACAACATATATGTAAGAGAAATTATCAAATATTCTAAATGAACTGCCACTGAAAAAGTGAGAACTCCCGACCGGAATAAGCGTGTTTCTTTTAAAAGCTGCAGGCATTACGGAATCAGGACCGGAATCAGATACGGGACCTTTTCCTGAGCCTCCGAGTTCAGCAGACCACATCGAATCGCGCCACAGCTAATTAAGGAGCGCAGAAGCACGTATACCACATTCCCGAGGCGCGGCACGTGCAAACGAGTTGGCGTCCCCCACCTCGTGTGCCGCAGATGGAGCTATTCACTGCTTGACTCTTCCCGAAAGTGAAGCTAGAGCCTGGCACTGTTCCACGTAAAGTGGGTCCCGAAGCAAGACGGCTGTAATGCACCGTGAAACCCTGGTAGCATCGCCCCCATCCGCCTATTGTAACGGCGCATTGCAAGCCGGGAAGGCAATACCGCAGAGAGAAGTAACTCCTCGGACAATTGGGGCCCAAGGAGCGACCCTCTCCGCCGGTTGTGACACAATCGCACGGGCGCCTACCATTGGCCGAAAATGACGACACCTGAGCGGGCTCGCCGATTGGCCGAAAATGGCGTCACCTGAGCGAGCTCGCCGATTGGCCGAACGTGACGTGTCTTCGAGAAACCGAAGGGCTTAAAACCCAGAGACCGGGAGCAGCAAGAAAGCATTCCTTGATTCATCTCTTTCGAGCTTCTTGCCACGGGCCGCAGCGTCCGAGTTACTGCCGGCCCGTAATGACTCTATGACTGTTAATTTCTTGGTCGTCTCACTGTAAATAATGTAAATAAACCTCCCAAGTTTTCATCTCAACGTCCTCCTCAACTCTTACAGTATGTAAAAATACTGAAAGATATCTAAGCGGCTCTACAACCACCATAAAGAAAGCAACAAAATCCCAAATAAATAAGGGTGTCAGGCAGGGAGATACGATCTCTCCAATGATATTCACAGCGTGTTTACAGGAGGTATTCAGAGACCTGGATTGGGAAGAATTGGGGATAAGAGTTAATGGAGAATACCTTAGTAACTTGCGATGCGCAGATGATATCGCCCTGCTAGTAGCTCAGGGTACCAATTGCAATGCATGCTCACTAACCTGCACAGGCAAAGCAGAAGAGTGGGTCTAAAAATTATACTGCAGAAAACTAAAGTAATGTTTAACAGTCTCGGAAGAGAACAGCAGTTTACGATAGGTAGCGAGGCACTGGAAGTGGTAAGGGAATACATCTACTAGCTTAGGGCAGGTAGTGACTGCGGATCCGGATCATGAGACTGAAATAATCAGAAGAATAAGAGTGGGCTGGATTGCGTTTTGCAGGCATTCTCAGATCATGAACAGCAGGTTGCCATTATCCCTCAAAAGAAAAGTGTGTAATAGCTGTGTCTTACCAGTACTCACCTACGGGACAGAAACCTGGAGGCTTACGAAAAGGGTTCTGCTTAGATTGAGGATGGCGCAACGAGCTATATGGTAAGAATAATGGTGGGTGTAACGTCAAGGCCGGGGGTAAGAAGAGAGCAGTTGTGTGAGGGAATAAACGCGAGTTGATGACATCTTAGTTGAAATCAAGAAAAAGAAATGGGGGGGGGGGGGCATGGGCAGGTCATGTAATGAGGAGGGAAGATAACCGATGGTCATTAAGGGTTACGGTCTGGATTCCAAGAGAAGGGAAGCGTAGCAGGGGGCGGCAGAAATTTAGGTGGGCAGATGAGATTAAGAAGCTTGCAGGGATGACGTGGCCACAATTAGCACATGACCGAGGTAGTTGGAGAAGTATGGGAGAGGACTTTACCCTGCAGTGGGCGTAGCCATGCTAGCCATGCGTAGCCATGCTGATGATGATGATGACCCAGACTGAAACGGGGGAGACCGGGAATTCTTTACCAATGTAATCTCCGTGGCTTGTCTGGAGATCTTCTTCAACGTGGCAGCAGGCGAAATGAAGTAGAAGCATACATAGTCTAATCGAATGGTATTTGACATCCAGATCGTATTCGACTTAGAATTCACTATTAAAAAATATCGAATAGCCATTTCCATTCGAAGGCAACGCATGACCACACTTTTGAAGTCTCGAAGGTGAGGTGCCGATATGTACACTCTAAGAACAGTTTACACCCTTTGGCTTGCCCCTTCTGCCACACAAAGATAATCGTTATCTGCCTTGATGCGTTTCCTTTCTTTATCGCTGCGAGCCCAGAACTTTCCAGTAACGAATGGCACGCGCGTTATCAGCATAGAACAGTTTACACCCTGTGGAGTGCCCCTTCTGATAACGCGCGTGCCGTTCGTCAATGGAAAGTTCCGGGCTTGCAGCGATAAAGAAAGGAAACGCATCAAGGCAGATGACGATTATTTTTGTGTGGCAGAAGGGGCAAGCCAAAGGGTGTAAACTGTTCTTAGAGTGTAAGTGAGGACTCTTACTCCGAATCAGGCACGTACCCAGGATATTTTTTTCGGGGTGGGCCCATGCCAAGGTAATTTCTATGCAAATTAGGGGGCCGGGTACTTTACTAGTAGAAATGTGAATAACGTCCACCATTCGCCATAAAAACGCGTAAATCCACAAAAGAGAAATGAAATAAGGTATATTTTACAGGTACGCCTGTGCGATACACCTCTCCGTTGCTTGGCAAACAAGGAACTACGTCAAATGGACTTGCGTAGGAAAGAAGCGCAGGAAGAACACTGCCAAGAACAAGTAAAGAAGCCAAAGTGTAAAATAAAGATTACTTTAGTAGAATACAACTTTAAAAAAACAGTAGTTGGCAACCAAGGCACACAAACCGCGCGGAGCATATATCGTGGCTCTATGGCGCGGAGTTGTGTTACTTCGCCAGCCAATCACAGAAGCAAACAAAATCGTTGTCATGCGGCCTTTTCAAAATGGCGTCGTACTTGATACTTCCGGGGCGTCTGCTATCCTTGAAGAGTCTTTTCATCGGCGGAAGCAATGAGCTGTGCAACAGACATGGACAAAGTGTATGGAGTCTGAGCATTTCAATCTTCAAAAGTCGGCGGTGCCGTTCATTTCACTGGTGAATCCGTTTTACTCATGAAACTTCACTACCAACTGAAGTCAAACTTGACAGTAAATAGTTGCAGCAAAGCAAGCATGTTATTTCAGTTCAATAAAGAATTAGGCTTTGGCCATTCCACTATAACAGGCGAGGCAAAATGTATAAAATTACGCACTAATAATTTTATTTTTGCGGTTACCGCCTTATTTGGGTAAAAGGAAAAGTTTGAAGTACAAATTATTTGCACCCTCACGGAGGAACAGTGGCTGGTGGTTATGAGGGCGTGGGCGGGGCTTCACTGCAGACTTAATTTGTATCAGACTAAGTAGTGTTTTTGAATTAGCTCTGGAAGAATTATAGAGAAATATATATTTGAAAAGCAATCGCAGTTTTTTTTGATCCCTCGTTTATACTCTACGAAGTGAAGTGCCACAACCGACTCGTATTGTTATTTGGCAAGTTACGTAACGATGCGTGGCTGCCAGTCCCGTACAACCGCGAAGGGCGCAGGACGGTGCGGTTCTAGACGTACTATGCCCACCACGGAAGGTTAGAAAAACACCTACATAAGCACAGCAGAAAAGTGGCTAAGTTAGGCGGCTCGAATGATAACTGTAGAAGCGTAGAAGCGTCATTCGGAACACACGGAACTGTTCTCCACTTCCTTTCTCTGTTCTACTTACGTTTTAAATAAAAAGCTGTTGATCCATAAATATTTCTATAAACAACGGTTAAATTTCTGAATTTTCGCTTTCCCTTCCTGTATGATTGTTGCCTTGGCTGTCTAGCTCCCTTAGCAGATCGCTTCATTTCTGAACTCCTCGCGACTCTTGTTTCCAGTTGGCAATTTTGCACAAAAAGAGCTCTACGATTAGGGAAAAACCAAAAGTGTTAACGGGTGACAGTCATATTGCCTATGAGTTTAAGTGTTAATTATTGCGGGGTTTGATGATGGACGCTGTCTAGTATTATTTTCCACCTTATCTAACCCATATCGCGGGTACATGGTTCCGAGAATCTGTCAGCGTCGCGGTGAGCCGTTACTCGAGGAAATAATGAAGCAAAAGGAAAAGTTAAACGCAACTGGCGTTTTCTCTGGCCGCAACTCATTCCAGATGCATACAGACCAGCTGACCACGAACCAAATCCCTTTCCTGGTCCCTGGATAAGTCTAAACAAAGAAGGTTGAACTAACGAAGTAACAGTAACAGCGATGCGCATGACCGTCGAAAAGACGGTGACAACTGGAATGCATCTCGAGTTAATCGTGTGGGCGGTGAATCGATTAGGAAACTGGCCACACCCAGGAGATATGCCGATAACCATATATACAGCTATCCAGAAGGAGTGAAATAGGCAGAAAAATGTTGACCGCCGAATAGCTCAGTCCATTTCCCCCCAACCCCGCCCCCACCCCTTGGGTACGTGCCTGCTCCGAATCATTGTGCTGCTGGAGAGTCGAAGCTGTTGTGCAGAGGCGCACCAGTTCCTGAGAGAATTAACACACGGGTGGTAATCGGTTCTGCTGAACAAATTCCTAGCTGTCATTCAATATAAACGCCCCATTTTGGGGCAGCCTGTAAATCTTTTAATTCTTGATTCAGGCAAAGAAAATATTTTTTTGACAGTCTCTGGGTGCCCAATATGGTGCCGCAGTTATCTTCAACGAACATAGCAGATCTGCAAATATCTCTACGTGTATGTGAGGCATGCCGTTCCTTTAATTGCTTCGTTATTGTCTTTATGACACTGCACCGAATAACTGAAAGCAGCCATTTATAATGCAGAAGCTGCTTAGTTGAGCGGACGTACAGTTGGGAACGGCATTGCATTTATGTATGAAATATAAGATAACCGTAACATGTTTTTCTCAGGAACCAGACTCTAGAATAATTTCTTTCGTTTACACCCCTAGAAAAAAAACGAAGGACGCATGCTTTCTTTTTTATTATTCAGCAAATTCTGGCGTTTCACGTACGTCTGGCAATATGATTATGAGGCACCCCGTTCAGTTCTCACCACCTGGGGTTATTTAACATGCCCCTAAACAGAAGTACACGACTGTTTTTTTCCATTTCGTTTCTATCATATTCCGCGACCTTGTTCGAACCTGTGAGCTCGAGTTTAGCAGCGCTACGCCATATTCACTATGTAGCACTAATTAGGCTACCACGCCGCCTTTTCTTCCTTTTTTTTTTAAAGCATGGACAAGACAAAAAACTTCACACGGCTTACCGGCCAAAGATTAGCATAATGGCTGCCAAAAACTGTTTCCCGCGCCCGAGGTCCGACCGCAATAAAGGAACCCGTACCAATTACTCCTCATTCTGTTACGTGAGGAAGACGGAAACGTGAATGGAATGTTGCACTGCAGTTTTTTTTTTTTCTACAAGAATACTTCCCGTAAATCTGAGTACAGGGTGCCGGATGGGGCAGTTACGTTTTTATTTGTTTGAACCGGCAAGCAGGAAGTTTGCATGTGTTTTTTCGTCTGCGTTTCGCAAGATCTACACATGGAAAACTATATATGCGCAAAACACACTCGAGAGATACATGCTGCTTGAAGAAGGAGAAAAATATTTGTTCTCCAAAGGGAACCGTACAATCCCATAGTAAAATAAAAGCCGACACCGCGGCCGCAGTACAAATGACCCTTCCGAGAAGTATCCCCAGCATTTTCCAACGGCGCGACCTTGATGCGGCCATGCCACTTCGATCGCAGCGCTGCCACAGTATTTTTCGTCGTCGCGCGACTCAAGCAAAAAACGCTGAAATTTGCAGCGGCGCTGCCATCGCCTTTTTCTGAAGTTCCGGCCAATCCGGTGCCTCGCGGCCCGGCGGAACCGCGCGTACCGGCGGCGCCGAGCTGTCGTCTGCTCGTCACGTCCTCGTCTTCTCGACACACCGTCGTGCTTGCGTTTTTTTCCCCGTAATTTTCGTTTGAGTTAATTTTTTGTACCTAGTACGTGCGAAAAAAAAGAACAAAATAAAATTGCTGCTTTGCCATGAATGGAGGTATGCCGCTTCCTTCAAACTGCTTCAAACGATGCCGTCAGCACGATGTATACGCGCGCAGACGGCCCGCGCAACTTTAGAAAAAAGGGGCGTTTACTCCTCCAAGGGGGATGCACATGAGCCTCCACCAATGGGCGCGCACTCTAGACTGACGTCACGAGCACCCCGAAGCTTACAAATCTTTTTGAAAGTTCAGGCGAAGCATGGCCAAGCTCTCGATCGCTAGGCGCTGCATGCGGGTGCGCAATCTTCACCGCACCGATCGGCCCTTTGGAAACCACCGACTCCATTTGTGAGCTGCACTTTGAGGCAAAATACATACTGAGGCATTATGTACATATCATTGAAGGCCAGGACGTATCTACACAGGGCGGAAAGCCTGTGCTTCAGTCTGATGCGGTACCCACATTCTTGCCGTATCTTCCAGAGTATGTCTACGAGCAGCCCACACGTACGCGAGCAGCCCACGCGAAAGACACAAGCAACAGATGAAGGCTGGTCATCAAAGAGAACGCCTCCGCTATCAGTTGAACCGTCATTGACATTGGAGACATGTGACAATGGAAACCTGCGCGAGCTCGAAGACATAGACAACCTATAACATGATTCCCAATTCTAGCAAATAACAATGTGTTTTGCTTTATTCACCCAGAGGACCTGGAAAACCAACTTCGTCTCAGGCGTATGATGCATAAATATAGAAAAAAAATATTTTTTCAAAACACACAATTCACCTACAAAAAAAAAAAATGCTGCACGTAACGTTCTCCCTAAAATTTCAAATTGCCGCCGTTATTAGGGCATCGGGAAAATTTTGTTAGTATTCAATACATCGCCTTGAGAATCTCTGAATTACGTTCCCTCACGACACAGTGAAAACACGCACATAAGGTTTAAAAAGGAAATACAAACGCGATCCATCTGATTGCATGGCTCCGGCTGCTCCAGGCACGGTCACGCTCGAACGCAACTGTAACGCTGCGTTCGAGAGCGACCGTGCGACCGTGCTACTGTTCGGCATGTTCCGACGCTGCCGGCCGGTGCCTCCGGCGCGCGCGATCGTGGCGCTCAGGACATGCGCTTAGGATAAGGCGACGGTGGCGCCACCTGGATTTTCAATAAAAAATGCCTCAGCGCGTAGCCCTTGTTGAATCCACTCACCCACTCTAGTACGCTCTACAAGAACCTTTTTACGCGCGCGAATTTCTGGCGGGAGATGCGCCAGATGCTCCCATGGATGTGAAGCTGGGCAAGAACTCTATATTGTAAAGTGCTCACTGTGGTTGTGTTACATTCATAGCTGCTCCTCACTCAAAGCTACTGGTCAAAGCGCCCTATCCTGCGGAGTTAATAGGTTTTGTCTCGGTGTAAAAACTGCCATGGCACCTATGAGTGGCGCCTACAATCCAGAATTGCTCGATGATTTCTTGCCGTTGTACTATGGAAAGTTGTTTCCTATTGACACGTTTTACAAGTGGATAACGTACGCTGGTAAGGCATCTTACTGCTGCTTACTTCATATTTTCTCTTTTCAAATTATTGCTTTATTTAATTGTTTCATTTGTTCTGCAGACAAGTCAAGGGGTGCAAACCGCGAAATATCCTTCACTTTGAGAGACGATGTTTACATCAGGTTTCAGTCCTTTTCAAGCATGCAAGAACTGCAAAGGGCATTGAAGGATAAACGCCCGCACAAGATTGATATTGGCGCTGTCTACAATTACAATGTAAGCTCTTGTTTGCACAGGTTTCGCATGCGAATACTCGTTTCGATAAGAGTTGCATAGAATTCTTATCTACTTCACGTTTCTCTTTGCAGCCGAAGAACCACCACGAGCCTTCGTTTGGACCAATTGAAAGGGAACTAGTGTTCGACATCGATATGACAGATTACGACGACGTGCGAACGTGCTGCCAAGGGGCTGAAATATGCAGAAGTTGCTGGGCCTTCATGACTTTAGCCATGAAGATTTTGGACAGGGTATTAAGAGGTATTTTATTTAATTTATTTTCACCTTAAAGGCCCGGAGGCATTACATAAGGGAGGGCTTTAATCCTTGTAACAATGTTAGAAGAAATGTACTGAACAGTAAACAAACAACAATAAACAAATACAAGCCAGGAACAATTGCGAAAAAAAAAAGGAACGTCGTGTTAGAGTAAAGGTAAGTGGGATCGGTAATTAAGCAATGTGGTTATTTAACATTTCGCGGAACGTTTTACGGTCAGTGCATGACACGATATCTTCGGGGAGATGGTTCCGATGGGTTATTGTGTCGGGAAAGAATGAAGTGTTCATGGCAGATGATCGGGTGTTAATGTTTGCTATGGGACGACTGTGGCTTAAGCGAGAGGATGTACGTAAGTGTGAATTTAACAGGGAATGCCTGGAGTGTGGATGGTAATAAAAGGTGTGAAGCAAGCAGAGACGAGAGATGATCCGGCGGGAAGCAAGTGATGGTAGTTCAAGTGTACGTTTTAGTGCGGTTATGCTGGTATCACGAGAGTAATTGGAGGTTATAAACCGAGCAGCGCGATTTTGTATTGCTTCTATGTCATTGGTTAGATATGATTGGGAAGGATGCCAGATAGATGAAGCATATTCTAACTGCGGACGTACGAATGTTAGATATGCTAGCTTTTTTTATTTCTGGTGATGCGGCTTTCAGGTTGCGTTTTAAATATCCAAGGGTGCGTGAAGCATTAGAACAGATGGTGTCAATATGAGTTGCCCATGATAGTGTCGATGTCATGGGAACGCCGAGATATTTGTAAGACGGGGCATGATTGATAGGAGCTGAATTTATTGTGTAGGTGTGACTGGTTAAGCTGTGGTTGCGGGTGAATGACAGAGCTTTGCATTTAGTAAGGTTAAGTGGCATGTACCATTTCTCGCACCATACTGCGATAGAATCGAGATCCTGTTGTAGTGCGGCGATTTCATTCGAGCCTTTTATTACGGAATATAGGACACAGTCACCCGCGAAAAGACGTAACTTATTCTTAATGTTAGCAGGTAAGTCATTGATGTAGATGAGGAAAAGTAGAGGTGATAAACCAGCGCCCTGTGGCACACCCAATGTTACGCTGATAAGAGATGAATTATGGTTATTTGCAGAGGTAAACTGTGTGCGCCCTTTTAAGAAATGTTCAAGCCAGGTAAGCAAGCTATTTTGGAATTCCGATAGATACGAGCTTTTGAAGTAGGTGATTATGGGAAACGCGGTCGAATGCTTTTGAGTAATCCAAGAAAATGGCATCAATCTGCAAATGAAGGTCCATGAAATGTAGAATGTCATGGGCGAACTCGGCGAGTTTCGTCTCGCATGATAATAGTTTTCTGAAGCCGTGCTGGTGAGGGTAAAAGAAGTTGATAGATTCCAGGTGAGACATTAGGTTGGATGAGATTATATGTTCTAGAAGTTTAGAAGGAATGCTGGTGAGAGAAATTGGGCGATAATTTATAGCACGGGAGTGGTCGCCAGTCTTGAAGATTGGTACAACATGGGCCTTTTTCCAGTCGGGCAAGCTTTCAGTTTTTAAGAATTGCGTAAATATTAGATGTAGTACCTGGCTAGAAATGTTACTGGTGTTAACTAGTATTTTGGCGTTAATTCCATCACACCCGGCTGAGGTGGTTAGTTTGAGTGAATTAATGAGGCTACATATGCCATCAGGGTTGATCTTGATGTCTTGCATTAATTTTTCTGGGAGTGGTGGTATTGGTTCAATGAGAGTGTCATTAGTGTTGGAGAAAACTGAGGTGAAGTAGTCGTTAAGAGGTGACGCGCATTTCTCAGAGTTAAAGAGATTACCATCCAGATCTGTTAGTTCAGTCTGTCTAGAATGTGTCTTTACTAAAAGTAAGCGCCAGAATTTGTTGGGGTTTGATCGTAGAATCGTCAGAAGGTCATGATTAAAGAAGTTATCTTTGGCTATTGTCAGCTCCTGAATATATTGGTTAGCGCACAGTTCATATTTTCCCCATGTTTCTGAGTTATTTGTAAGTTTAGCTTTTCGGTATAGCCTTTTCTTTTTAGTAAGGAGAGCTTTCAGTCATTTATTAAACCATTCATTGTTAGAGTCGGATTTCACGAGAACTGTTGGTATGTATCTAGCTTTCAGGTTGAGCAATATATTCTTATAAAGTTCCCAGTTGCTATCGACAGTTCTTGATAAGTAAGACTGCTGAAAATCATTAAAAAATTTATAGAGTTCGTTATTTATGGCGTCAAAGTCCGCCCTTTTGTAATCTTTTATTATTTTTGTTGTGGGTGACTTTTTCTTAAGCGCTATTGTCATGCAGATATGGATGAGGTTGTGATCGCTAAGACCGGGTAGTGTGGTAAAACTCTTTAAGCTATCAGGGCAAGATGTGAGCATAAGGTCAAGGGTGTTATCCCCTCTTGTAGGATATGATATCACCTGATGTAGGTTGAAGTCTAGAATAAGGTCAATAAATTGTTTAGCTTTGGATAACGGTGACCTGTTGGTTTATTGAATGAATCTATCCATTGTAACGCGGCCGCTTTTATTGATTTTACTGACACATTTTCTGTCAAACAAGTGCATAGCAGGACTGATGGGAACAAAGGCAAAGTCTACCTCTTTTGTAGTTAGCGGTGCAAATTTTTACTGAAGCATTCTTTTGAAGCACATGTGAAAATTTTAAAAGGATATAATAAAAAGGCTATTCGTGATGCACTTATATGTATTAGTAATGTTATAAATTTTCTGCAAATGTATTAGAGAATTGAAGATGGCTAAACATGCTTGTTATCACAGTGTTCAGTTGCTAAGTAAAACTGTTTCTACATTAGGTCCCCCAGATGTAGAAAGCAAGGTGAGAACCTGACATATTATTTAACTGTTCAGAGCTAGGTAATTGCACCTCTGTTCTGAAACTTTACTTATGCTACTGGCAAAGTCTATTTCGAAAACTGTTGGTTGTGAAATGAATGTTAATTACTTCAACTATCATGGCAATGCCAGCTCAGATGACTGCTTCCTGTAGCCAGTGGCAAGTGCGGCCACAATGCAAGCATGCGGCTTCCCTTCGCAGTACATCAGAAGCTGCACAAAACAATCTATATACGCTTGCCTAAGCAATGGAGTGGAGGTTGTTAAAATGCCACCTGCCAACCAGGTGTCGGCACATGCAGAAGCAGCAGCACTGTCATTTCCAGTGCAAGCCAGATGCTGCACTGTACGAAGCGGATAGTTGGGAGCCTTGCGCCTGTGTGGCTTTGCATTGCTCTGCTAGGAGTAAAACGTGCACTGGCATCATCAGATCTCATAACGTCTATCAAAACTGCTGAACCAACTTATCCCTTTTCTTTATGGTTGTGTACTTTATTGTTGCAGAGGATTTTGGTTTCAAGCACATTCTGTGGGTCTACTCGGGGCGCCGTGGAGTGCATTGCTGGGTGTGTGATGCAAGAGCAAGGAGACTTCGAGCAGCAGCACGGGCAGCCATTGCCAATTATATTAGTCTCTTAAAGGTCTGTATTGCCCGACATTACTACAGTGAGATAGCCAGTAAGCTTTGTAAATGAAATAATAAAGCTTTTATTTGATGAAGTTCTATTAGTAGCCAGAAACTTATGGGGCACTACACTTGCTGCCCTTTGAAATGTCAGATGATGCTATGGTATGTAACTGAATGTAGCATGCTAATGCTCTGCTGCACTGTAAAGTGTAGGAGCATTGCACACCTATAGCAAACTGCCTCAGCTTATGTACCATAACCAGAGGCAGTTTGGTACAGGTGCGTAATTCTTTCGTATTTTAACACACCTCAGCCCATTCTTCTTCTGATTATTTCAGTCTCATAATCCGGATCCGCGGTCACTACCTGCCCTAAGTAGATGTATTCCCTTACCACTTCCAGTGCCTCGCTACCTATCGTAAACTGCTGTTCTCTTCCGAGACTGTTAAACATTACTTTAGTTTTCTGCAGTATAATGTTTAGACCCACCCTTCTGCTTTGCCTGTCCAGGTCAGTGAGCATGCATTGCAATTAGTCCCCTGAGTTACTCATCAGCGAATATCATCAGCGAATCGCAAATTACTAAAGTACTCTCCAAGAAGCAAGTTATGAAAGGCTTAATAAACTGTCATTATTTCTCTCGGTACTACCAATTTTCTGTTTATTGCTTGCCCTATACTTTATCTGCTGATTGGCTCACTATAAAACCTCTCTCTCTCTCTGTTTTAGTTTGGACAGACAATTTTTTTTTTTTTTTTGACAGATGACACTTTGCTGCCTATCCAGGTGCATTTCTGGCAGATGCAGTAACAGCTTCTATAAAAAATATCACTGCCCAAGCACTCCGTACAGATGGTTAACCAGCTAAGCCAAAACATGCAGCCCCGGTGTTTGTCACTGGGTTAATCCCCACGGTTCATTAAATGACGGCTTGGTAGGCTGGCAGATCCTCGGTATGCTGTTGCTTCTTGCACTCGGCTGCACGAGCCTGCTCTTGTGCCCGGGCTGCAGCATTGGCACGGTGTAGACGAAATCATTCCCGGTTCTGCTCACGGTGTTGCTGATTGAAAGCTGCCTGCTCCTCAGGAATACATATGATGTGTGGCCTAGCCATTTCGGAGCCAGAGAGAAGCTGCTGTGCGTGTGCTCGCCTGCGGCGGAGAGCAATGACGCCACTACTGGCGCATCCAATCGCACGCGTCTTTCTTTCTCTCCCTTCTCTTTCTTTTTCGCGCATGCGCATGGGTTTGCGCCGGAGTTTTCGGCGTACAGGCGACAGATAGACGGACAAATTGGCTAGCCACGTACAGCTCTGTAAAAATTGTGTTGTCCATGTGGCTAATTAAAAAGATTTGCTAATGAACTTATTCACTTTATGGCACATACTACAATTGTTAAATTGAAGCCAAGCAGTAATAAAATCATGGTTGCTTAGAATAAATTGTAATTCACCACTTTAGAGATATCCAGCTTTAAAATGTGCATATTTAAGATATTGAGAGCAAATATCTCAAAGGTGGTGCCATTCGTAGGATTTCTGTTCACCATATGTGACTTTACTACTCCTTGGCTACAATTTTGCAATGGGAATGTGTGTCCTAAAGTAAATAATTAAAACATAAATTAATGAACCTCTTTAATTAGCCACCTGGACATTGCGATATGTCATGCAATTAATGCGTGCCTCTTAAAGGTGCCTCACCAGGTCACATACAAAATTTTGGTTATGCACAGGAAGTTGTTACATGCCCTCTCAGGAGTGTTCTGCACCAATTTTTCAAATGATTTCATAAATAGCAGAAATAGAAATATTTGAAGTGGCACAAACCCATGATTTCTGGACGCGAGCGTCATGGCCAACATAGACACTCTCTCCTCTTGCCCCATCTAGCCTCCTCAAGCAATATTCCTTCCCTACGTTCTCCCATACCGGAGCTGGAGGATCGCATGGCGAATACATCACACGCCACTCTCATCTTTCTTTTTTTTTTCCATCTCACATTTTTGTTGAGTGGCGCACATCCGGTGAGGGTCTCGCGCAAGCACGAGCAGTTGCATTTGGCTTGTTTCGTACAGTAGACAATTTTGCGTGCTCTGCACAAGAACATCTGATCGATGCCACAATCATAAGTAATGAGGCAGGCATGAGAGGATGAAAGAGCATGATCGCAGCGCTGTAACAGGGTAGAAAATGGGATAGTTCAGTTCTTTGTGCACGTGCCAAAACGGAAGTACATATTTCTTGCTACGGTAAGAAGTAAAACAAAAAGACGTGGTCATTTGGTTTGAACATTTCATTATTTCTGTAACTTTAATTAGTCTATTGAAGCCACAGATTAAACAAATAACTGATGTTGCTTTGAATAGCTCTCGAAGTCGCTTGTCACTATGAGTGATGTCACAGCATTGCCATGTGCGTATTTGGACTTGCACAATATATGTTGATTCTCCGACTGGAAGCACGGCAGCCGCGAGAAGAAGGGCAAATGGTGTTTGGTTTGTCATTTAAGCTGTTTCTGCGGTGCGTATGGGTGCAATACTTAGCAGATGCGATTGTTAGCGCACATTGTATGCACTGTGCTTGTCAGCTCAAAATGGCCTGAACTGACCAAATTGCTCTATATGCCCCATGTGGCCTCCCCCCCCCCTTTTTTTTTCGAACTAAAAGAAAAGAAACAGTTCGTATAGCTAAACCTCAACAAAGTAGTACTTGCAGCCAAAATCTTTGTTAAAGCGAGCTTTCTTTGTTTCATCAGTGCAAAATTCTTCACTGCCTCCTGGTGGTGGCTAAAGCCGTTTTTACATTTATGACTAAAGCAACATGGATAAACCAGTCATTAACTGCATGATTAGGTTCACCAGCAGTCCTTCTGTGTGTTACAAGCAAAGCTGAGGCGCACGCTGTGCCTAGTGCTCGAAACCACCATTAGGTCAGCATCATATACAGCATCTGTCACCGGGAGCGCTAGACTTCATTCTCTGCTGCAATTACAGCACTGTAGCAAAATATGCTATTCACATTTGTAGTAGCATTACAAGTCTGTGACACACATTGCATTGAATGACCGCTACTTATTGGTGCGAACAACAGCTTTTTAAAAATAGAAAGAAAAGGTTATTCCACCCACATTTCATTCAGAGAATTGTACCGCATAAGCTGCATTTAATAGACAGCTTTAGTTTGACGTTAAGGGAAATAGCGTTACCGTTCCACAAACAAACTTTGCAGGAAGCAAGTTTTAGTATAGCATGGCAGCATACTTTCCGTGCCAGACGCTGTTTAACTATGCTTTAAATTTCGCATACAAAGTCCACAAGTAATTTTATCTGTTTGCAAAGCCTTGCATACGCGTCCGAAAACTGCAAGAGAGCACAGCGACAGCTGGGAGCGCATTGTATTTGTACCTTCCATGTCTGCCTATCTGGAGCGAAATCAGTGCAAACCTTTTGTCCATGGCCTCCGAGATCTACTGATCTTAGAGACCATATGCCACCACGTCCATTTGTCGACTTCGCCAATAGGTAGTGCAACCATCCCGGAAGTTCCTCTCGTTGGACCTTGACACGCTCAAAACAAGCGATCTCGAAAAATCTGCAAGGTTATTCATAATACTCTGTGATCGAAGTGGCCTGAAACTAACCTAAAGCCGTTTACACATTCATTTGCTACGAATGAAGGGAATTCTACAAAAGCAATGCCAAATCAACTTCTAAGCAGGTGGCCGGGATTACCGCCATATTTGTATGTAAACCACACATAGGTGGTAATGTTAAATCTAAATAGCATGCATATGCTAAAAACTATGGCTTGTTAAGCATTGTACAGATGCGCATTTCAATCCTGCTAAAGCCCGCTGTTACGCTAAACTAATACTGTCTAACTTTTCGACAGCAGCTTAAACCTCGAAACAAGGTTTGCTGTGTCTGTCCTTTCTATTACATTGCCGATGGCAGTGTCAGGCCACCTAATCATTCTCAGCTTCACCCTTGACATTGAGCAAAAAAAAGTTAATAAATAAAACTGCCCACAATCACACTCATGTCCCTGCAACAATGTGCAGTTGGTAGTGCAGTTGGTAGATGAGCCCACTAACCACTGCACTATTGCAAAGTGGTTGAGGTTAACATGTGCATTGTAAAGAAGTTCTTCATAAGATGGTGCTGTTCACTGCGACAAAGACTTGCCCACCACCACTGCCTCTGGGATTAAAACTTGCACCCCTGCAGCAATGTGCAGTTGGAAACATGAATCGCTAACCACTGCGCTATTGTGCAGCTCTGGCACTTAGTATAATTTGTTCATGGTTTTGCACCTCGCACAAACTCGTGAGTTGTAGTGTCTGGGCCTGATGGTCCCAGTAGGCTACGCTGTAGCAGAAAACTATGTCTGCATTGCAAAGACATCCTTTAAAAGATGGCAGTGTCCACTGTAAGAGCCTGCTGCATTTGCAGTAAATAAGGTCACAGCTGCCAGAATTGCTGAATTCTGTTTTCTTTGTGTGTGCGTGTGTGTACGTGTGCGTGCACGCCGTTTCCTCTTAATTTTGTTGCCTTCCATGTCACTAAGGTGCTTGAGCGTGGGAATGAAACCTTGCAAAACAAATAAAAACAGAGCAATACAAAACGTCCTTGCGATAGATTTCTATTGAGATGACTATGACAATTCTCTCTGGTGTTTCACTTATGGTGTTTCACTTGAGTTGTTTGCCTGTGATTGGCAGCAGTGTTTGTTTTGAACTGGAAAAAAGACATTTTGAATGCTTAATGTGATGGCCAAGTCCTGTAAGTAAGTGTCTGTCACTTAGTGATCCTTTTATAGCCTTTCATTAATGCAATTACACTTTGAATGATATAGCCTCGTTGGCCCTCAGACACCTTAGGTGGGCCCTGGCAGCACTCTGGACCTAGTTTTCAGCATCAGAGTGGTTACTGAAAATTATGGTAGCAGCAGGCAAGCCAGATCATGCATTTTGCCTTTTAGCAGTGTCTTGCCTCCTGCTGGTAGTTCTTGCCGAGATGCCTGTGTTTTTGTTCATTGTGACACAGCTCGGAGTGAGGCAGTGGCCGTACGTCTTGGCACCCTGTTAGAGTAATTTGTTGTGACTGCTGTTGCATTTGGTAGTGGAATATTCAAGAGGAGTTTGTAATAATATCTATTTCTTTTTATGAGTCACATGAATTCATAATGTGGGACTTAATCATAGCGGTGTCTAGATGCTTAACGGGATCTTTTATATCTGCTTAATATGTATGTTGCAGTCTTATGCTCGGATATGCATTGTTTGCGGTGCTCTTTTATGCAACTTTTTTCTTACAGTCACAAGCTCAGAGCTCCAAGAAAGTATCTTTGTTCAAAAGTATTCATCCAAGTGTGAGGTAAGATGCTGCATGCAAAGGCAGTGGTTTCATGTGTTATGTATGTGGTGTGTGTCTACATTTATTTCAGGGAAACATTAAAGATTGTAAAGGACTACTTTCCAGCGATTGCCCTCCAGAACCAAAAGTTGCTTGAGGGTGACAAGTTTTGGCATGATCTGGTTAGCGCCTCCTCTGATAGCTGTATCCTTTTACATTTTTCTGGATTTGTTGGGCAGTAAGACAACTGTAAGTAAGTGCTTTATTTCCCACATACAACATATATTTGAATATGGACAGGTCTTGAGGAAAAAAGCTGCTGACGCAGCTTTTTTCATCACGATTTTTCAATCGCAATTGTATGGTAGTTATGTAAAATTTGTGTAGAACAGTGTTCTTATGCTTGCATGGTCAGGTTTCATGGGCTAAATGCACAATCTAAGCTGCAACATGATGTGAATGGACTGGTATTTTTTTATCCTTCTCACTAGTATGTAGCAGGTAAGATACAGTCTATGTATGTATGTTGTGCACTTAATGTGTTGCTTTTACGGAATTTATTTTAGAGATATTCATAGACTCGTATGGCAGCAGTGCACTTGTGTACCAGCTAATTGCTTTTCTGAGCAACTGCTGCACTCTGACTGACTTTTTGGTTCAGAGTGTCATGTTTTGCTATAAGGAAATGGCCAACATTTATCTATATAATGTCTTGTATATCAATATATGTCAGGCTTGATTTTAAAGAGCCCCTCACCAGATGTAGACATTGCAAACAAGTGCATTACTTAGACCACGTATCATAGCTCTCAACCACCAGGTTATGGTAGCTGCCTGCAGCACACAACTAGCCAGCAGCACTGCAATTAACACGGGCAACCCCATGAAACACGGAGCTCACAGAACTGCTCTTAGAAGTGGGTCGTCGTTACAAGTGCGGCATGCAGCAAAGAAAAATAGAGATGGAGGAAAAAAGGAGCAGCACTTGTGACATTGTCACATTGACCTTCTGTTCCGATTTAGAAGGCGGACGAGTGTTGATTATAGATTATGCTCAACACAATGGGAGAGAGCCTCTGCTACGGGGAGTGTATAGCTCATCTCCTAGCGCCATTGCCTTGCAACATGTCGTTTCTTTCTATCTCCAAAATTACTGAACCCTTTTTAAATATTATTGCAGTAAATTGCTGCCTGGAAAGTGCTCTAAACTTCCAATGTACAACTAAAATTTCTAATGGGGTCTGGTGAGATACTCTTCATGCCTATTTCTAAAATGCTGCGAGCTGCACACTTTATAATAGTGTCATAAGCATTCAATGGCATAATTTATCGGGATCTGTCTCTCTCTCTTTTGCTGTTAATAAATGTTAAGTTCAGCATGTTCATGTAAGGCAAGTGACATGGGGAGAACAATGAAAGAATTTTATAACTTTGCTTTGAAGAGGCAAAAAGGCTGTTTAATGGAAAGTAGTAGATGAGTATGCTGCCTTAAATTCTCATTGCAAACTGTTCACTGAAGGACTGAGATGCAGGCATTGAATCCCTTGAACAGACCAGTCTCTTTCAATGAGAGCAATCATACTTGATGTAATGGCATCAAAATAAGGCCATCTCTACTGCACTGGCTTGGCAGTGCTATAAAAAGAAAAGGTTTGAACTCGCAGGCAAGCTGCCTTTTTTTACATCAGTAGCTGCTTTCTATTTCACGATGACCTAGCAGTGTAGAGGACGCTACATGGTATGCTGAGCTATTGCCAAATCAGTCCTGTGGAAGAAGTTTCATGAAAGGGTAAATTCTCATCCACCCAACTGTAGCACAAAGCTACAAAGGAAACCCACACAAGTTTCTTGGAAAGAAAGCTTTGCATTAGAAAAATTCATCCTGGTTCGGGGATTGAACCCAAGACCAGCACCTTTCCAGGGCAGTCACTCTACTATCTGAGCTTACCAGGAGGATCACAAATCTCGGAGTGAGGCCAAATTAGTAGAGAAATTGAAGCGTAGAGATCTTGAATATGGCAAATTTTTACTGCAGGAGTCTGCAAGGTAGAAGTAGGCTCGTGAAAGGAAAATTGTTTGGAGCTTTGTGCTGTATTTGGGTGGATGACAATTTTCCCTTTAGGCTGGTTCACATGGCGTGATTTTCGGTCTGCGACAGTGATTTTCGTCGCAACTCTCCACAGCTGGGTTCCGTCAAGTCATAGCGATCGCCGTGATTTTGGGAAGGCCAACAGCAAACACCGTGGAAGTAGGGGCTTTTCTGCCATAGTCTATTTTATTATGTGCGGTGTCTCCGTAGTCACCAATGATGCAGTTGTAGTGGCACAACGCTATTAAAGATCTCAAAGCATTCTACATATTCTATTTTTAAATACTAAATTACAAAATCAAACCCATGAACAGTTTCCATGTTGTTTTATTCTGGTAATAGAAGGGTGAACATGTTCAGAGCAGGGGGCAACCTTGGGCATCACTTCGATGGAAGTCGCACCATCGCTGATGTGTGTGAAAGCTCTCAGCAAAAATCGCTTAGCGACGTGCATGGCAGCAATGATATTTTTTGCCCCAGTCGCTGCAAGTGAAACAGCCTTTTCATTAACCTTCCTCCACCACAAAAGCATTGGTCTTGGGTTCGATACCGGGACGAATTTTTCTTCATATGTTACGTTTTTTTCTGAAAAACCTATTTGGGTTTCCTTTGTAGCTTCATGCTAATTGGGTAGATGACAACCTTACCTTTCCTGTGCTATTGGAGGCTGCACTTGAGCAAGTACTGCTGACTGTGAACTCTTGTACAACTTGTTGCTTATTGCACTGCATTTATTTACGTGCAGCAGTGTCACCATATCGTCAGAACCAAGTTCTTTGCTCCTTGTCTTTTTCTCAACAGCATCACTTTCCATTTTCTTGACAGTGGCAACTTTCAGTGGATGCAGCCAAAGCTACAGAAAGAATGCGCACGTCTCTTTATTTGATCTTACACTATCACCATATCTATTACAAAGTTATATTGTCATCTGGAATTTATGGGGGGGAAAATCAAGTATGTGTTCACCTGTTTTTCAAGCCAGCCCAAACGTTCGGTTTGGGTGCATGTGCACACAAAACAAGTAGCATCTGGGAGTTACCACGAAACTGAGTCTCGGTCAGCCTTCCAGAAGCCAAAATGAAAGCATCTGGCAGTGTTCCTCAAGATGCAAACAATACACAAAGTGCACGTAGATCGCATGTGGTAAACACCTAATGCGTGATGACACGTACTCTCCAGCCATATTGTCAGCAGTATTGTAAATCTGTAAGGTTTTATGTGGCAACAACTTACCATGGTGGTAGTACTTTTAATGCTTTCCAAGTGGCCGAAAACAGGCATCTTTTTTTTTTCTGAATGTTCAGTCTCAAACCAGATGCAGGCAGCATTTTTTGGTAAAATGTCCAGCATTATGTGCTATGGCAGGCAAGTTGCATATTTGGAATGGGGCCTTTACAGGTGTTGTATATGGCCAACATAAACCATCAGAGGTTATGCAGTGTATAGTCATAGTTTTTCTCATTACTGCTGTTTTTTCATTTGTGGGGATTTATCATATCAGGTTTCAGCTCTCTTGTTAGGTTGCAAATTTAAGAACATTTTTGTGTCATGGAAGTGGCGCACACTGTGGAAATCAAGCTTGACATACTCTCCAGCTTTTAAGGACGACATCGAAAAGAATGTTTTGTCGCAAACATCATCCGAGAAGCGCTGGGAAGCTTTTGTGGCCATAGTTGAAAAGCAGAAGGTACTTCCTTTGCTTCATAGTTCTGATTCCACAATTAAAGGGTCCCTGAAACGGTTCGGACAAAGGTTACAGCTAAAGTTAATCATTCGCACCACAATTTGTGTGAAATGTCTCATATTAAGAGAGCTACGGACGATTACAAGTTACCCTCCTCCATAGTCATGCATTTTCTCCTCAACTCGTTCGCCGAGTTATCGGGGCTAAGCTTCACTTTCACTGGCTCTGTGTCACGATGGCACATCGTATCGTCGACTTCCGGTTCTCTAGGAGCGCGCGCGCTAAGCCTCTCCAAACTCTCATGCCAGCTGCTTGGCAGGTGACTCCGAGCGAGAGCTATCGATGCAGCATGCGTTGCGAGCATTCTGTCGCAGCGCTGAACGTGTCTGGTATCCCGGTAACCACAGGCAAGCTGGGCGTTTTGACGAAACGGTGGAGGCATAAACTCATGCTGATGAAGGAACTTTAGCGTAGACGTATGTGAGCTGCCTGATCGGTCTCCACGGTCCAGCCACCCGTTGGTGCAGAGCTTAACCAGCCAAACAAAGAGCTAATATTGCTCTAACCAAGTGTAAAACATTTTAAACGTTTACAAAAATGTGTTAACGATTACACTCCTGCAAAAAATTTACACCAGCAGCAAAGAAGAATACATTTCGTTACTGCCACTGTGTGTGGTTGAGCTCTGTGCCACCAGGTGGCTGCACCAAGCAGACCATTCACATTTGTGCTTCTGCTCATCCCGCGAAGTGACACGGTCAAACGGCCAGGCCCTGTCCCCTTGCGCCTGCGTTTACCCTAATACCGGACATGCGAAACGCTATTGCGTTAGTAATCTTCCGGTGTAAAGTGACGGCCGCAAATGCGCAAATCCTGGCGCCGATCGGATAGCAGCAGTCCGATGCGCTGCAGCCAGTCCGCTCGTCTGCTGCCTTGCAGAGGGACACGACGCCGCAGCTTGACATATTGCCAGTCGCTACGTTTGCAGTCCACAACACAACAAAGTCGAATCATAGTGCTCGCGAAAAGACTGAGGCTGACTCTGACTACGGAGCTCTCGTTGAAATGGAGCACGTTGTAACACAAGCAGATGACACTTTGATTAAGTGTAGTGAGAAATTGTTCTTGTGCATTCTCCTTCTGTTACTTTCTTTTTATAGAAACAAATTAACAAACATTCCAACTATTACGAACATCATTTGTTCACCATAAAGGTGGAAAAATTATTGGTGACGTGCCCTGGGCAGCCATTCGGATAGCTCGCCCTATTGACGTCAATTGGGTGATTTACGTCGTGGATAGGGGCGGCTGAAGATTCCGCCTAGCAGTATGCTGCGATTGGCAGCAATGTACATCTTTAAGTCCTTATAATAAATTACACGCCTTACGCGGAGCACTTAGATGCGTCAATTAATGATCAGAAAGACGTACTCTAAAGACTCGGTACGTTTGTAGAAAATCATCCAAATCGTTTCAGGATCCCTTTAACTGCTATGTAACAGCCAGATATTGGAATCTGCCACATTTCTTACTCCTATTTCCATGCTTTCGTCCATTTCAGAGTACTAAATATCAGTTTATTTTGGAAGAAGTAATGCTTGAACTATGCTACCCAAGGCTTGATGTGGCTGTTACAAAAGGCACTCAGCATCTGTTGAAAGCGCCATTCTCCGTGCATCCTAAGACTGGTCGAGTTTGTGTGCCCATAGACATCACAAATGTCACTGCATTTGACCCTTTTGCGGTGCCAACTGTCAGGTAAGCTTGATAATGGAGCATTTCTCTCAGAAAGCATAGATTAAGCCAGCAATTAAGCCAGTCCAGACCTTTCATTTCAATTTTATTATCTATTTATTTAGGTCAAGAAATACGGTGGGGTAAGGGGGACATTTATGGTAATAATGCAAGCTAACATTGAATGAAGAAACTGCATTTGTTGGCTTAGAATAGAGCCTTCCAGCACGGCAAAATCAACAAGTTGTTACCATGTTGCAAGGCATGCAATGTGGCATGGTAATGGATCACCCATCGCTCTATACTGAAACACCTGACAAGCATGGTGCCCTGCTCTGAGTGGCAAATCCGCAAGCATCAGGATGGCTACATTTGTGTAGTGAAGTTGCATCAATGTGCATCACTAGTGGATCAAGCCGTTGAATTTTAAGTTTCTAAATAAGCTTTCTTACTGTAATACTGCTGCTACTACACCTTAGCTCTCATTCCTCCTCGTCATGCCTCTGTCTGTTGCGAGGCTGGATTTCCTGCAGAGCTAAATCTTGTAGTTGAGCTTGCTGCATTTATACTGTGAGCATAATTTCTAATACAGTCAAAGGTTGTAACAAACTAATCATAATTGCCCATCAAATTCTCTTTTAAACTCATGCATTCATAGTCTCATTTTGGTGAACCAACCTTTTTTTTTTAGGTCCTAATGAAGATTTACTGATTGTTTAGTGCCGATTAGATTGAAGTCTGGTGGCACACAACACTGCTAGTAGCTTTTCTGATGTAGCATTCCCAAACTCCCATGCACCGTTGGCTGTCTGGCAACGCACCAAACCAGCAGTCACACGCACACTCAACCACTCCTGCCACTGCACTCTACCAACACCACTCACTCCCACACTCTTTTGCACTGTGCACACAACACACTATGCCACAGCTGAGGGTCATGTAGTATTATGCCAGAATGAAACATAAAGCGGTGCGCATGGTTTGCAGTTTGTGGAAGGAAGGGTGCTTTGGTATGTGCTGCTCTGCCTGACCACAGCCACGATAAACTCCTGTGCTCACTCAATCAAGGAGCTTTCCTGGTCATTAGACTGTATTATGATGATCCATTCTGTTTTCCATTCTTTTCACTCTGTCATTGACTTATGTTTAATTCTAATGGCGGAGTCGGAGCAGCCGACGAACTCTGCGAGCGAGCACTCGACTCTGGCATAGAGCAACACTTCCAAATCCGCGATTGGAACACAACCTGCGCTGCCGGAGCAAGGCGGAAGCGGAACTTCTATCACCGAGTTACCCAGGATACCTTGCATGTTGTCATTTCCTTCCGCTGTTTGCTCCCAGCACCGCCGCACCGGCCACTTGTCTCTTCAGCGCCGTGCACCTGTTGTTCTTTAAAAGTGCTGAATGGATATCTCGCCAAGCGTGCAGCAGCGTTTGCTTCCTCGCGAGTCGTGACCGGTGGCGCCTTCCAGCAGACAAACGCGGTAAAGGAAATACGTCACGCAGAGTTCCGGTCCACTCCGCCGATTTTGGCGGAGCAGCTTTTTCTGCTCCACGGAGCGACTCCCGCTCTGAATCCCCTCCGACTCTCTCATTGGAACACCTTACTCCCGCCCTCACTCTGTCATTGGAAAAAACTTGCTCCAAAACGAGCAGAAATACTTCCTCCGACTCCGCCATTGGAATTCAACATTAGAGCTATGCTGCTAGGATTGGCCACTCGGCACAGCAAATTATAAGAACAGAGCATGAAATGGATCATTATGAAGTACTTCTACTCTCATTTTCTTGGCACTTTCTCAGCTGATCGGTATTTCGTTAACAAGCTGGTGGATCTCCGCAATTCTCTGTTGAGGTCCTGGTGAGGCAGTAGTGCTACTCAAAGATTATCCCCGATAGTATGTTTTTAATTTATCATTACGTTACTATATGTTATCTATGTACACAGCAACACCTCGCTACAGCCAGCCACTGTCATAGTTAAAACTACAACATTTATATGTTTATACTATATATATATGTTTTATGCACTTACAATGTGACTGATTTTACACCTCTTTACAGTCACGTTACATCTACCCACCACAATTCATTGATCCATCGACTGCTC
The DNA here is from genome assembly GCF_050947875.1 of Dermacentor variabilis. Classification (NCBI taxonomy): domain Eukaryota; kingdom Metazoa; phylum Arthropoda; class Arachnida; order Ixodida; family Ixodidae; genus Dermacentor; species Dermacentor variabilis. The sequence continues at coordinate 289,252,436 of NC_134568.1, forward strand.
AGCACCATTTCTTGGCACCCTTTGGCCATACCTGGCCCTTGTGCCATCAAACCCCGTATATCATCATTATTTCTCTGATAAAATTACTGACTTTGTGCAATGCTCGTCGCTGAACGCCAGCGTTAAGGGAGTAATGACATATTTTAGAAGTTGTAGAAACTACTGCATGCTTGCTGCACACAGAAGGAAGACACTTCTCAACTACAGTCAAACCTCAATATAACCAACCTTGATTTAGCGAAATTCGCGATGTAACTGTACTATTTTCGTTTCCCGATCTTAGTTGCATTAAAAACCGTATAATTTTTTTTCCCCCCGCAATTTAGCGAAGTAATTTTGTGACACGGTTTCAATTTACCGAAGTTTTCGGCCAGTTCAAGCATGTACTTGGGAGCATGTATGGCTAGTAAATCTAGCAAAAAGCTATGCTAAAAGTTATTTTAAATGTCCTTCCACATGAAAATATTGAGTGGTAAAAACGCCATCAAAGTGGACACGGTGGGCAGGAAACACCACTGCACCATTTGTCGCATCCGTAAACAACTTCTGGAGGCTGTGGGGCGCACTACAGCTCGCAGCGCTTAGAGAAACACAAGAGCTAGCTATTCCTTCTTTGCAAAGGAGATGGGGAGGGAGTGGACGCATGGTAACGTGATCAAGCTATGGTGTCCAAGATGTACGGTGCCATGCAACGCAATACTCGCAAATCTTGAACGCTATGAGCCACATCGATGCATCAGTCTCTGCGCGATCTGCACTGCATGCGCTGGTGCTCATAACTGCTCTTATGGCCCGACCTCCTTGCCATTTGTTTATAAGTGCTTGCTGACAAGATACTATCCACCATTAATACTCTGAATTTGTGAGTGTGTTAATGCTGAAACCGTAAAACCTTGATTAAACAAAATTTGTAATTTAACAAAGTTTTTCGGTGCAAGTGCAACTTCGTTATATTTGAGGTTCGGCTGTATGACAGGAAATATATTTTAATTCGATACTAATGTTGGTCTCAAAATGCTGCACCTGGTGCCATTAACATTATCATAATGCAGAGCAAATTTTCTGGCGTCATGTAGCAATGAGGCAAGAAATGATCACGTTCATCAAAAAATAGAAGTGTTGCACGGATTCCTTCTGGGTGCATTCTCGTGTGGCAGCTGCAGCAATTGCAGGAACAGAGCGAGCCAATGTATCATGACGTCAAGACATACACCTCCTCGGTCCCAGAACTAAAACTGGTTCATAGAAATGCATATTATATGAAACTGTTTAGAGTTCCTTGGTAAATGCGAAAACACCCGTGTACTTAGATTTAGGTGCACGTTAAAGAACCCCAGGTGGTCGAAATTTCCGGAGTCCTCCACTACGGCGTGCCTCATAATCAGAAAGTGGTTTTGGCACGTAAAACCCCATAACTTAACTTAACTTAACTTAGAGTTCCTTGGTGCTTCGATATTCACCTCAAGAAGAAAAAAAATGTCAAGTCAAAAGTCTAGTATCCGTATTCTACTAACAAAGGAATTTGTTCTTCTTTACAAATATCCACTCGCATACAACAATGAGCGCTGTACGAAATCAGATAGTACTTGAAGTGCTTTCCCAGCACCCACAAAATGCTATGACCTGTTTCGCCACTGCTCTTGCACATACGACGGCAATGAAAACGGATTAGCGCCAACAGCTAAATTAGACAAGGCTGACTGGCTGACCAGTGAAAAGGAATGAAGTAATACACAGTATGACTGACTACTCATAGCTGACTGGTTATCACTGACACCTCAGGTGTCGCCAAACCTAATGAGTGCATTTGCAATGTTGAAAGGAGAGGAATTGTGATGGGACAGGCAAACACTTATGTCAATGATAGGTGTTGCAGAGCCTCGTTTAAACTATTATTTTTGCCACCCAGAATGAATTAATCACCAACACAACCACAAAGACATTTCATTCTGCAGTTTTATGCATGCTTCCTGCTTGCTTGGCAACCATTAAGAATTTCAGAGGTGTTTCTTTGCCCTTATTGATTAATAAACTGCTTTGGTATTTTTATACATAACAACGCTGCATGCCAGCTTTTCTCAATGATGAATAAAGCAAAGAAAGTCAAGGAGCATGTTTGCTATGTACACAAATTGATACTGCTGTCGTTGATTGGACGACTGATACTGCTGTCAGGCCACCAAACTGAGGTTCAGTCTTCTATTCCTGTACATGCAAGGCATATCATGCCTGTAATGCATGATGTGCACCTCTATTCTGGATGTTATCTCATGCAGAAATGAAAGTATTAAAGTATAATAGAGAAATAGCCTGTGTAGACAGTTTTTCACTTGTCCTTCAGTTGCCCCCTTGTATTCAGATTGTTAGACCCAATAGAAAATTGGTGCAATATTTTCTTTTCTGCGTGCTTCCTATGCAGCCAACTCTCCAATGAGATTGATGAGTATGATGCCCAGCACAAAGGGGGTGAGGCCATGGATGTTGGCAATCCAGCTGTTCAAGAATACAAGAAGACTGGCCTTGCATCTAGTGTTTCATTGTTTCAAGGCTTTGTGGACAAGATTTGTCTTGCAGAAGCAGATGTAGTCATTAAGAAAATAGGTAAGCACCTACTTTCTTTCATGTGTGGCCTTCTCATTAATTGCAGTGTGCAAGCTGCAACCATCATCTATGGCTAAAAACAAAAGCCCCTATTATAGAGAAGCTACCACTTCAATTGTTAGGGCAAACAGATACACCTCTGAGGTGCTGTCTTGTGCACATCTCGTGCATGCTTGTGCATGCATGCTCCCCTGTAAGCATACTTCAGTGGACTACTCGAAGTCAGCTCTGCTTGGTTACATGACCTACCATGCACTATGATTTGTACTTGTTTTTTTCCATCGAGCTCCATTCAAGATTTATTGATCAGATTGAATACAGCAGGATACTGTATACGATAAGATAATCACAGCGCATCTGTGTATTCTGATGATAGTTGTCTTGACAGGTGCACAAAGGAGATGGATCAGTAGTGGGGAATTGCTAGGGGTGGTGTGAATTGTAATTTTTGACACCAAATCAAATAGTGGTGGAAGCAAATAGTTTTTAAATAATGAACAGCCTTTTCTATTGTTCATATAAAACAATGTTCACCTAGTATTCACAGCATTATCAAGTTTGGTATTGTAGTGCATATTATAAATAATGGTTTATTAAATGCAAACTCAGCATTAGAAAAAAATATTGTTTGCACACTGAGGACTCCTTTAAGCATCAACATCATCAGTTTATTTATGTCCGCTACAGGATGAAGGCCTCTCCAGTTACCCCTGTCTTGCACTAGCTGACCCCATCTTATGCCTGCAAATTTCTTAGTTTCATCACACCACCTGATTCTCTGCCATCCTCGACTGTGCTTTCCTTGTCCAGCAGCTACTCTGTAACTCTAATAGAGCATCGGTTATCTACCCAACATATTGCATGGCCTGCCCAACTCAATTTCAATACATACATGGTCATAATTTATTAGAAGTTTAAACAGCAATCTTGTGGGCCAGTTACCATTTGTGTATACTAGGGCTGGTAATTGATTAAAAAATATAACCCTATTGATTAGAATCTTAATACATCGAGTGACATATCGAAAGGTGGGCATGCAAGAAGACGATACCCTGAAGCTCATACAGGCCTTGGTAATTAGTCGAATCACATATGGCTTGCCTTACCAAATTCTCAACATGGAAGAGGAAAGGCAGGCCAACACGATAATTCGAACTGCTTTCAAGGCGGCCCTGGGCCTGCCTAAATGTACCTCCACAGAGCGCATGCTAGCTTTGGGAGTACATAATACTTTAGATGAACTCAGGCAAGCCACTCTGATGTGACAGAGGGAACGCCTCAGCTTCACAAAAACTGGTAGGGCAATATTGGCTCAACTCAAAATTCCCGCATACCCCATTTATCTCACCAAACAGGTGGTACCTCTCCCTCCTTCAGTGAGATCCAAAATCACAGTAGCTCCAATTTCCAAGAACATGCATCCTGAGTACAACAAGGAAAGGTGCAAAGCATGTGCGCAACATATTCAGTCGATGTACTCTAATAATCCTAGGTACTATACATACTACACAGACGCAGCTGCATATGCAGAGGCGACCGGGCAGCGCTACCAAAAGAGGTACGCCATGGAAGTGGTGAACACGATCTGCCAGCAGCAAATAACTGCGTCGACCACGGCAGGATCCCTCACCTTGGCCGAAATGTTAGCAGTGGTGATCACCTTCGCTCACGCAGAGCGTTCGCAAAGGGACTCTGTCGTGGTCACCGACTCCCAGGAGACATGTCACATGTTTCTCAAGGGGCACGTGACTGCGGCTAGCTTCGCAATAATTCCCAAATCTTTCAACCACCGTCATCGCCTACTCTGGTACCCGGGACACCCGAGGGTACCAGGGAACAAACAGGCTAATGCGTTAGCTCGAGAGTGTACCAACCGAGCGACGGCATCCTCTTCTAACCCTAACCACTCGCACTATTCCTCTCAAAATCCCATCAATTTAAGTGCCAAAGATATCCTTGCTCATCAGCGCAAAGTCTGCAGAAAATACCCACCGCCTCACCCACAACTTAGCCGGGAAGAGGCTGCCGATTGGCACAAAATGCAGACTGGGGTATTCCCCCTTCTGAAATTGTTAAACGCCATGTATCCCACTCGCTAGCTGCCCTTGGTGCGGTAGCATACTTACCCTAATACATGTAACCTGGGAATGCACTAAGCGCCCTCATAGGACAAATAGCAATCACACAGCGGAGCAGTGGGAGGCACAACTCACCCGTTCCAACTTGGCAGGACAAAAGTCCTTAATTAGCCATGTCAGGCAGGCGGCAGAGACCACTGGGAGGGGCCTGGACTGGGGGGCTCCGACCACTCATCGTTCAAATGTCTTCCTGACAAATAAGTTTTATATGTACATATATATATATAATTAGTTTGTTGATTATTCGCAGTTATTTATATAGGTGGGTTAAAAATCAAAAGTGGGCAAATTATGTACATAAACTTAAAAAAAGAAATTACGCAGATCCAACCCATACGTTGGAATTTGAGAAGCTAAACTTCCCTGAAGCGGTTAAAGAAATGTGATTGAACTGATTATTTTCTGCAGAGCGTATTGCACCATAGCAATTTCCTGCCTGCCAATGAGAACAGCAAGACGCAGAGACCACCACATGGTCGTGCATTATACTGTCTCCAGGATTAACCCACTTTGCTATGACACTGTATCCAGGGTCAGCACACCAACTAGAGCGGGCCAATGCTGGAGATAGTGCAACAGTAAACTGCACTTTACTCTAAGGCAGAAGACCGACCAAGCAGATGAGCCAAACCCTAGGAAAGTAGGCAGGGAAAGATTTTCTCTGTTGAAGGAATTGTACTCTCGATGACCTGTATTTGTTGCAGTGAGGACATTTAGGTACCATTTGTTTTATCATTGAGTAATTTCATAAAGAACAAGGCCAGCAGCCAGGACACCTGTATGGGTAGTAAAGATGTTAGTGCAGTCCTGTGTGTGAGCTATTTGGCAAAAGCAGCAGCACCCAGCCGTGGTCAGGAAAGTCCAGAACGATCTGCAAGAACAGCTTCGCTTCAAAGAAATTGCACCACAAATCAACAGCAGTTGCCTTTAATATCACGTCTCAGTCTACCTGCAGAGGCAAGGTAGCATGTTAACATTCTCTAGCAGTCTCATCACAGAACGCTCAAGCCTTCTTAGCATGCCACTGGACCTTTATTCAAAGCCTACGCTTTGCAAGTGTTGCAGAGACTATTAATGCAACAGTGTTAAGGGTCCTGTGTCGCAGAAAATCCGGCGTTGGCGTCTCGTGTCCAGTGTTAACCTTCGTTTTGGCAAAAATTATTCTAAACCATGCTAACGCAACCATACCTACCTAACCACGCAGACCCTCCGTGTAGCGCAACGAAGTTACTGAAATAATTAAATTTCTCAAAGTAAAATATGTCAGAAAAATTGTAAAGTACAACTTAAAACCTACGGAATCATAACATTGGATTATAATTTGAATATGTGAGAAAACATAATTCTGTTACGCAGATACTCAAACACAAACCCCTTTTCCGACGTTTCTACTGTACATAGACCGGCCACGGAGTGGTGTGCCTGGTTCCTTGCAACACCTCCAGATGGCGCTCACCTCCACCGCATCACTGCCCATGCAAGAGGTTATGTTTCTGCCATAAAGCTCGCCTACGTGCGTAGCGTTCGCCACCAGTGTTTCCCGGTAAACATTACGGTTACATAAGCTGCAGTTGCCAGGAAGCGTGAGAAGCAGTCGGGGATCTTTGAATGCTATCGCGTTCCACTCTCAAAGGCAAACCTTGAGCGTCCTCCAAATTTTTTTCTCTCCACCGGCTCAGTGCCAATGCTTGCCAGATTTTGCTCCTGTGATCTCAACCGATTAATTGTGATAAAATATTCCATGATTAAAGCATTGATCAATTAATCAGAAGGTTAACTGATTAATCGCCCAGCCCTAGTGTATACCGCCGAGGTCAAATTGAATGTACGCATGATCTGCAGTGACAACAAATTGAAGAAAGGTGACTCTTTTGTTGGAATGGTTGCAGCAGATGGTGCCACTAATATGTCACATAATGTTGCAGCAAAGCGTATTCAGATCTGAAGAGAACATGTGCTGCAGCTGTAAACGGTACCAAACAATACCAACTACTGAATAAATTGCATTATCTGAACTAAATTTGTGCGCAAATGATCACAATTTAAGCTGAAAGGGTCTAGCTCCCTCCCAGTGTGATGTTGCGTGTTCTACTATCGTACTTTTTATGTCTATAGATGGGAGTATTATTAAAGTTGCTCTTTTCTTTTTTAAATCATTTTTACATTAATGATGTACAGTTCATTTGTAGAATGAAATTTACAAATAGAAACTGTGATTACTCAAGGACCGGTTCAAATAGGGAAATATGTTGCGACTAATCCACGAAAATGAAAACTCGTGTGATTAAAACGCTTATGAAAAAAAAAAAAATATTCCAGCATGTTGGTCCAAACTGAAAACTGTACCTGAGCCGGAGTGTTTGACTGGAATGGGACAAGCACATGTTCCAAATAAAAGGTGCAGTCAGTGCATTTAGCGCCCGCATCGTCCAAGACCAATTCTCGCATAAAGTTGTTGATCAGTGTATTGGTGCAGAAGCTAACTGAATTTCTTTTTTTATAAAGCTTCATAGATACAAATACAATGTAAGTATGCTTTCTGTGAAAGTGGAATGAAACAGTTGAACTGAATGTTGGCACAATGACTGCATCAACCTACTACTTACCCGCCGTGGTTGCTCAGTGGCTATGGTGTTGGGCTGCTGAGCACGAGGTCGTGGGATCGAATCCCGGCCACGACGGCTGCATTCCGATGGGGGCAAAATGCGAAAACACCCGTGTACTTAGATTTAGGTGCACGTTAAAGAACCCCAGGTGGTCGAAATTTCCGGAGTCCTCCACTACGGCGTGCCTCATAATCAAAGTGGTTTTGGCACGTAAAACCACATAATTTAATTTTTTAATCAACCTACTACTTGCATGTTAATGACTCATGGCTCACAGGGGTTCATGCCAATGAAATGGCCAGCTGTCTTCTTTTTGCATTTCGTAGTTGGAGTTGGAGGCCCGATGAGGATGGCACATTAGCGACCTATAAATTAAGATGGTTTACAACATACACTGAAAATTGAAACTCTCTTTACTAAACCTTTAACTGAAGTTTGGAACAAGTCTGTTAAAATAGGGATGTTATCATAGGAAGGATCTGTGTGCAGTAGCTAATGACAAAAGCCTCCTTGAAAGCAGCTGATGAATTGCAAATGTCTAAGTCGGCTACCCTGCAGAGCTGTAATCTAACCTGAAGATACAGATACAGTTTACATTAATGAAAGGGGAATGACGCCATATCTATGAGGCGTTTTCTCACCCATCACACTCTTTAAGCCCGTTATTGGCTGTTCAAAGGTTATGCACAAGGGTGGTGAAAGAGCTCTTGAAATTAGCAAATATACTTGCTATATCATTCTAAGGATATGTGCAGGAGAATGACAAATGCCAATTTAAATGAATGCCTTAATTTTCACCTGGGCACTTCGCACTTGGATAGAAACATAGCTTGCAGATGAATTTTTAGCTAGACTGAAGCTTTGCAAAGCAGCCTTCAGAATTTTGAAAATTGGCCATTTTGCCTACACCTTGAAAGTTCATGGTTCTCTCTTTTTCAGATCAGTCAATGGAGTTCTGAAGCCTTCGAAAATGAAATGTTTTCTTAACTTAACGCATGCTCATTATTTTGCCGTCTGCATTAAACCAGTGATACAGAAGTTTTGCTGCAACTTTTCCTCACTGGGCAGCAAGGCAATAGCTGTCCAGTGTAAGGCCGCTCTATACATGTTTTCACCGACCAGGTAAAGTACCGCCAACCTACTGCTCCTCTGCACTCATCTCCCCTCATCCCCTCAGCGTCCGACGTCAAGCACACTGTCGCAGCTTCTGGTTCCGAGCAGAAGCGATGTCACTGCCACCTGCTACTGCTGCATAGAGGAATGAGCGCACAAGCGAGAATTCAGGAACTGGAAATCTCGGAAGTGGGATTAACGAGAACCCCAGAAGCTGAATTGCGGAAGTGGAATTGGTGTGAGTGAAGAGACGGGAAACAGCTATGCACATCAGAGGTTGGCATTACCAGAGGCATAGAAGGACTCTGGCACTACTCAGCAAAGGTGGTGGTGGCACGTGAATACAGTCTTTGTCCAGTGAAGCTCTTTTGGTCTCTTGGGACCATTGGCATGGTCAGGCAGGGGGGGACCCTCCCTCCCCTTCTTTTTCCACGGAGCTGAATGTTTCAGGAGGTGGGCTTCGAAAGAGCGGCATGGATGAAAGGGAAAGCTTGAATGTAAAAACAAGTCGAGTGCTAGTTACAGTCTGATGGGGGTGGCAGGGGGCAAACCCCCTCTCCCATGCGCAGAACATTGCAACGCCACTCATGGCACGCCTCCCAAATCGTGTTAACCATAACTGCTGAGGAGGGGATCAGTGCTAAAAATTCCACATACAATTAAAGATGGGACGGGCAAGTGCATAAAACTTGGGAGGCATTGTTGCTCCCCGCCAGGCGTTTGTGTCGTCAAAGAGCTTCTCAATTCTGGTGCTTGATCGAACCGTCGACCACGCTGCGCGGAAGGAAAGCATTCCGAAAATATTGCCACTTGCTTGTCTGCGAAGTGCATAAGCACACACACGCCATTTCTTTATTCTTTTTCTTTCCCGTGTCTCTGACTTTCATTATGTTAATAAACTTGGGAAGAGCTTGCTGTTAGGCTAGTTTCTACATGCTGTGAAGAATGAAAACGGTGCAGGAAACGAGACAAGAAGACCTACAGAACACTGGTTTCCACATGGCAAAATATACAGAGGACGGGAGTAGTGGGCCAGGGAAGCTAAGATGCCGCCACTACAAACAGGTGGGAGGGCAGGTAGATGAACGGCCTTAAAGTCCACGCAGAGACAGAAATGTAGAAATGTTAGGGGCCGCCGCACCATTAAACAAACCAGTGAATATTTAAGAGTGCGACAGTGGTTAACGGAAAATGATTTTAAGAAGGCAAGTGGGGTGATGGTACGAGGAGGGGAGCAGGGGGGGGCATGCGTAAAAGCTGTCAAGAACGAAGTTCATAGATAATTATGGACATAGGGTCTCGGCCACTGCCTGAACTCTCAATACCAGAAAGCCGTGGCCAATCGCCTAACAGGATCGCCTACTCCATCGTAACATGTGCTGCTTAATTGCTGCGGAGAGTTAATGTCGCGGCAGCATTATTATAGCAGCCATAAAATATTTCAATTTTAAGAAATACTTAAGCAAGATTCACTGTTTATAAATGTGTTCTTCATACCAGATATGCAAGGAATGTTTTAAGTACACCAAGAAAATCCAGTATTCTCTGTGAACTGTAATGGGAGGTGAGTCATTCCAGAAATTTTCCTGGTGTAAATACTGTCAAAAAGGACAAAATAAAAGGTGCAGTATCACCACACAGGCACCTCCAGCAACCTCTGAAGCATATATCTTCACTTTTTTTTTAACACACTTGTAGCATATTAGACAGTGTTGCATTTGGGCACCTACTCCTCTTCTTGTCATTGCTCCTTAAATGCTCGTCTCTGTGTGGGACAATTCATTAATGCAAGAGACAGGCAGTGGCTATATTTATTATTATTTTTTTGTAAGATTCTAAAACCAAACAACCGCCACTATTGCTTAGTAGATGTGGCATTTCGCTGCTAAGCAACATGTCGCAGATTTCTTGGCTCCTGCGGCCACATTTAGATGAGGATGGAATGCAAAAATGCTGGTGTGCTGTGCTTCTGGTGTACATTAAAGAATTTGTGTTGATCAGACTACTCTCAACCCCCCGCTACAGTGTCTGTGACCCTTTGTGTTGCTTTGAGATAAACAGTTAAATCTCTTCAATTCATAAATGTGGGCCAAAAATGAAACCAAAACAAGTACCTCTGGCTGTCGGGCAGTTGGCACTTTTGCCCACCCCCGTTTCCCGAAAAACAACATCCTGGCTATGCCGCTGATGACCTTGAGGTGCACCTATGTGCACCGTTTGTCAATGTATTTGTTCATAAAGAATCACACTGCCAATCTATGCCTAGGTCGCAGCCGTGATAATACAAACACAGCATAAACCAACTACATATTGTGGCTACTCATTGATCTGTTTTGGTCTCTGCAACCTTGTCCACACCACAGTGTAATGAATTGGTCTGCCATTTTCATTTTATGATTTGAGACTACGCAGAGTAGTAAGGGTGTACAAATAGTAACTTTTAAGGCTGAAATGAATATGAATTGAATATAACCAAATAGTGATTTTTTTTTCACTGTTCAATTAAATGATGCTCACATCCCTATATACGTAATGTTGGAATGTTTGTGCCATTACACTTCATATTGTAAGTCATGGTTTACTCATAAACAAATGGAGCATTAGGAACAAATAAGCACTTTGCATACTCTGGACTTGGAGCATACTTATGCATTATCAGAACGGAGCTTAAAGCAGCAGCCTTCTGGGCTGGTTAGGACCTGTGCATACATTCAAGACAATAAGAAAGTGGCTCAACAATATGGCTCCTTGGGCAAGTTGGTACTCCATTTCTATTATGTGTCAGCATAACAGACAAAGGGGGAGATTTTTCCCCTTTCTTTTTTTTTTTTTCTGTCCTGTTTGCTGTGCTGACACAATTCGAAGTGGGCAACATTTCTGACAGTGGGAGTGCAAAAAATGGAGACATTATCTCAAATGGTCGTGACTACTGGTGCCACTATTATATCTAGGGTACAGAATTCAGTTTTAGCCTAAAATAATCAGTGAAAGCAAATTTATGAGCAAGCTAAGACAGCATTAATGGGGAGCTGTGAGCCGCCTTGTGCCCTGATGCAATGAGGCCCCATGCTGTCCAAGTAGTCATTACTTTTATTGTTTGCATCCGGTTTGTCATGGGAGGAAAGAAAAAATCAGTTTTGCCCAAAAAGTGAATCATTGATAGTGATAACTAATATTACAAAAATCCGTGATTTTAGCAAAGCATTGGACAACTACACGAAGTAAAGTTTGTGATCTTATCGTGCATATAAATTGCAGTAAACATTCGCTTGCTAATGAAATTAAGCATGGTGTTGTGCGCAGCAGGAAACATGAGCAGATCCCACTCGATGACTGCAAACATGCCGTCACAACGCTGGGGAGGTATTCTGTAAGAGTCCACCTAGTGGACATGTCCATTTCATCTGCCGTTGAAGTTCTGATTGGCTAGGCTTGGCTGTGCGTCCACAGCAGCGATGCGCCACAGCCAATAAGCACTTTAGTAGCAGACAAAATGGACATGTCTGCTAGGTGAACTCTTACAAAATACCTCCTGTGGTGTTATGAGCGCCGGCATACAATGGGGAGCGAATTTTTCACGCTGCCTCGCTTCAAGGCGTCTCCAAAACAAGGTTCGGGAATATGGCGCACGTGAAGCCATCTCCGCTCGTCCATCATTTGCACCCGCCACCTCCAAGGGACTTATTCTCAGGTGGTCGCGTTCGTTTCGATCACTTTCGAATCGGATTTCGATACAAGTTTGCGTGTATTCACGAGCTTCTCTCACGATTGGAAAAACACTTTTATGTAGCACGTATCGAGCAACAGAAAACTGTAGCGTCAGTTTTTCATGTTGCTCTACAATTGTCTTAGTGACACTTTTCATATAATTATAGTATTTGCGAAGTTGATTAATTAAGACTAGTATAATTAGGTGGAATGAAAATAATGTGGGGCTGAATCTTATAACGGTTCGGAAAACGAACCGTTCACTTCGCTGCTTATGTCACTAAATGGGCCACTCACAAGCCGGAAGTGGAAGACGGGGAGGACGCGACCATCATAGAGTTTGATACAATAATTATTGTATGAAAGTCTATGGCGACCAATATACGAGAGTGTCGCCTCCGAAGTGTACGTCATCATATGACAAGCTAATCGAGGAATGCAGAATGTTTCTCCTTGTTAATTAAACAAGTTAAATATACGGCAAGTGCGGTGCATTCATTTTAATTCTCAGCTGACTGGCGGTATCGCAAGCGTAAATGAGTTGGCAGAGCGTAACGTTATGTCGTCTGCTACCAGGAGCTTGCACAATGCACGTACCAGTAGCGGTTCGCTTTGGAACCGGTTCGGTCTGGCTGTTACGTCTGGATTACGTCACTCGGAAAAAGGGTGGAACGGTGCGGCGTGAGGGGAACCAATCAACGAGCGGCGGTCTGCCGGAAGATCACGTCATCATTTTTGTTTGTACTTGGGGGACGGTATAGCAATTGAAGGAAGTTGCTGGTTTGATAAAAAAAAAAACATTGGTTTGTATAGAACACTTGCAAATATAATTTTCAGTAATAAATGTGAGCTTGCGGCGCAGACAGCTACTGGGAGTTGTAATTTTATTTGTGTAGTTTTCTTATTTAGTCGCTAGGTGGTGTGCCATACGTTATGCAAACATGAGTAGGCTCGCTCTGGGAGCACATGGCAAGACACCAAATCTTGGAGTGCAGGGGGATCTGGGATGGTCTTCTTTCGAGGGCAGAGAGGCTAGTAGCAAGATAGTATTTGAGGAGCGATTGAGAAAAATGGGGGAAATTCGGTGGGCTAGGAAGGTTTTCAGTTACTTATACACGAGGAATGTTGACACGAGGTGGAGGAAGCGAACTAGAAAATTGACAAGCAAATACTTGGGCAGTAGCGGGGGAACAAGTAAGGAATCATCTGTCAAGAAAAAGGTTAAGGAGGCAGAGAGGGGTATGTGGAGTACAGAGATGCAAACCAAATCGGCATTGGAGACATACAGGACGTTTAAGCAAGAAATAGCCAAAGAAAATATTTACGATAACTCTAAGGGAAGCTCATTGTTGTTCGAAGCCAGGACAGGTGTACTGAGGACTAAAACGTACCGAGCCACATACCAGGAGATAGATTTGGTGTGCGAGGCGTGTAGAGAGGAGGAGGAAACGGCGGAACACCTGATACTTGCTTGTAAACAACTTCACCCTGCAGTTGAATCTAACGGGGAACTATTCAAAGCCTTGGGTTTTAAAGACAGTGAAAGTAGAATAGACTTTGAACAGGTAGAAATAACTAAACGGAGGCTATCTGATTGGTGGACAATATCAACGCAAAAGTAAAGGAGTAAATACATAGGTATGCATGCATATAGAACCATTAAAGGCTAGGTGGCGCGCGCCGCCGCCGCCTGATTCAAAGGGTTGAGCCACAATCATCCATCCATCCATCCAAACAACTTGCCTCGCTTTGTTTACGTTTTGGACTTGTTCGCGCGCCGAAACCGAAACGATGTCGTCGCACAAGGACAGGCGGATGGGTCCTCATGTTTCAGCGAGGCAGCGCGAAATACTCGTTTCATTTGTCGAGGAGCACCCAGCACCCAAAGTTGTTTCTTTATTCTATGGAGCACCCCTACCTTGCAAAGGCGTCGTGTGTGTTGAGCTAGCAGCTGACGGCGGCGAGCAAGGAGGACTGGCAGCAAGTCACGGCTTTGCTGAACGCTGAGGGTCCGGCGATGAAAACTGCAGCACAATGGCGCGGCGTATGGAAAAAGGACGTTTACAACGCCCGCTGCGATGCAGCCGCCTTGCACGCCGAAAGCAGGTAAGCACACTCGTTGACGGAGCTTTTGCGCACCATATTCTAACAAACGTGTTAATCACAGAGGAACTGGAGGAGGCAGCCTGCTCGGACCGCGAGGGCGCATCCTCTCGTTAGTTGGAAGGGCGAGCGCCATCGGCGTCTGCCCGCCGTTCTTCGAGCCCGACGAAGAGGTGAACAGGCGCATGGGTTTCAAAAGGTCAACGCCAAGTCGACGCGCTGTCGCGATTCGCTCAGTCACCGCCCTTATGGCTGATGTGTGGTCGCGCGCTAGTGTTGCCGCTCAGAAAATGGCCCGAGCTTGAGCGGAAATCGTCAAGCTATTTACTATCGCTTGCTTCTTTCTCTGAAACATGCGCACAAATGCTTGCTCAGTGCCTGTGGTTTTATGTAAAGGCAATGTTCTCTGCATTTTAATGAGGCATATAAGCCATGTTGGTGTAGTCCGTTTAATCATAATATAGTTAGCTTATGCATGTCTGCATGCAGTGATATGCTGTTCTGTTTGGTAAATAATTGGGGTTGAGCCGATGCAGATTTATAAAAGTGACATAATAGATAACTTCTTAGTGTAGAAACACCAGTAGCATGCCACCTTTTTACTCAATAGGTAAGCAAACACTTAGAATAGTTTGCAACAGGAACAAAAGAGCTTCATTTATTGAGCAGACGTGCACCAATCATTCGTCATTGATGGTCATATAAAAGAACATAGCGCAAGCTTTTATTAGTGTAGCCATTTCGAAATCCAACGGTTTGGGATGCCATTGAAATATGACTACAATATTTCCTGTACATGACAGGTATCACAACAACAAAACTGTTATCATTAATGATGCCAATTGCCTATGTGCAGAAGGAAAGTGCTGCTGACCGCGGTGCTGGCGACTCGGCAAGTTGTGCCGCGTCGCCAGCACCGATTGATGCCTTAGTCGCCAGGCTGATTGATGCCTTAGTGCTGAATCCCATGTGTCTGTCGGCACAGCGCCTGGGACAAGCGGCTTAAGAGGTAAGTTGGAAGGCATTTCTTTCGTTCATTTGTTATCACATCTCTACAGTCTTTTTCCAAACGTATTACATGTACTTATTTTCCTTATGCGTCGTATTCATTCTTAGCGAGACCACTCCAGCCCGCAACAGTGGAGAGGCATCGCGAGGACGGAAGTGGCCATAGCAGTCATACACTTAAATGTACAACAGACGTCTTCACAATTTTTTACTTACTTATTGTGACCACATACTCTTCAAAAACATAGTCATTACAGAACGTGGGTTGTAGAATCATAGCCATAAGTAGCATACTAAATTCACAAAACTAAAGAACAAACACGTAAACACATTCAAAATTCCCTAGAACAATAAAAAAATGGAAAGATTTAGGAGCACAAACACAAGTGATGTTGAACATGTAAATGAGCTGTATTACGCATTGACTACAAGGACTTGATTTGGATTGTGCTTGCTGATGGACAACACAAGGACGTAATTGTACAAGGGGAACAATGAATGTGTTAGTATGTGTATGTATATGCTGTATGATTAGTGAATGATCTCGCCGTCGTATGTTACGTACTTCAAGTAACTTTGGTAATAAAGAAGTTGCACAGAGGAAAAAGGTATTTCTCATCGTTACGCAAGAAGGGTTGTGAGAACGAACAGAGTGGCTAGGCAACAAATAGCACTACATTTTTGGTGCTATTTAGAAAAGGAAATTATGCAATGCCGCAAACACTGGTTTTGTTTGGTGCCAAAAGGTGCAATAATGCTTGGGATTGCTTTGAACAATAGTGGCCCGATGTGAAATGCCTCACTCATTAACACTGCATTTCCTTGATTTTCCTTAAAGAAAACATTTTGGTATATGTGATCTCTGATACAAACAGTAGTTGCAATGAGATGTAGTAAACAACTCACAATAACGCACAAAAAAAAGTTTTGCATTGCATGTGAGGGAATTAGTAATGGTCCCCCTTTTGCCCTACTTTTAGAGCCACGGCAGGCAGGGAGGAGCAGAAGGTCAGAACCGAGAGTGGACGACCTGCTGTCCTCTGTCGCTGGCAACTATGCCAAGTCTGTTGCACTCCCGCAACAGCACAACAATGTAAGCATTCCTACTAGGTTATTATTCTCATGATTTCACTCTATACATGGAAGGCATTCCTGAGTGAATGAAAATGCTTAGTGTTTCTTACAGCAGTTAGCCGATTTATGTTACTGCACTACTTCTAATAATACTGTTTCATAAATATTACTCATTAGATTACCTATGCAAACGTAATATTAGCAGGCGACATACGTCTTAGAACCTGCCGATGCGGCCATTGTATTGTATAATGACGTTATGCAACACTGCAAAAAAAATTGGGGTGGCTCTTGCGCCATCTGCTTGTGGCCTTGTAAGATACCGTATATGGGGGGTTAACCGAGGGGCCCGATTTTTATTACTCATATCATAAGAAGCCAACAAACACTGACACCAAGGACAACATAGGGGAAATTACTTGTGCTTAATAAATGAAGTAATGAAACGATAAATTAATGGAAATTAAGGTGGATGAAAAAACAACTTGCCGCAGGTGGGAACCGAACCCGCAACCTTCGCATTTCGCGTGCGATGCTCTACCAATTGAGCTACCGCGGCGCTGTTTTGCCATCCACTTTCTTGGGTATTTATGTGTCCTAGTAGAACCCTGGGAGTGTTAGCCAGCGCCACCATCACAGACCTTGGCGGCGGACGTGGAACGTCCTTCAAGTCGCCTGCGGCTTACTTCATTACTTCATTTATTAAGCACAAGTAATTTGCCCTATGTTGTCCTTGGTGTCAGTGTTTGTTGGCTTCTTATGATATGCGTATATGGGGGGGTTATTACATTTGACGAAGTTCTTCGGTGCTGTACTTGAAGCAGCCAAAAAGGGCAACTGTAAGGTCCCTGAAGAAGTTCGCGCAATCTAGAGAGAATGTTTTGCTTACCAGTCTTCACTGTTCAAAGTGTGGATTCTTGTGCACTTCATCTAAAAGTGCGTGCATATGCCACATAAAGTGCTTCTTCAGAGGAAATTTCTAAAGGACTTGTGCCATCTTGTTCATTGTGGTTGAGTTCAAATCTTAAGTGAGTGTGTTAAAAATTGAACCTCACTGTTGCATAGAAGGTACACTGCACAATAAAGAGTTAAGACGTTCTTAATCATTGTATGGTTATAACTTGTCCCTATACAGCAAATACAGGACCTCCTCCAGTCGGTTGAGCGGCTGAGAACGGCAGTAGAAAGTCAAGGCGCGACGACGTTGCGCCAAGCAGTAGCCACCGAGCGTCTCGCTTCTGCTGCTGAACAACAAGTGCAGCAAAACACTCAGCTGCTGCAGGAGCTCCAAAAAGTGCTTGACATGTCTCGTTTGTTGCTATTTGTTTCAATATGTGCTATACAGATTGCTCTGAACGACATTTCAGTTGCTGTGTAACTCATGCTGTGCTTGCATGTCACGCATGAACAGATATCTCTAGCTTTGGAACTATGCATACTGTAGAGTAAAATAGGCATTGCAAAGCAATATTCAACAATGCAAGATTACAAAGACGGCGCCGAATAAAACAACACACGAAGAAGGGGGACACGAGACAGCACGTAGGCTGTCAATGCAAGATTGGTTGCCGTTCACCTTTGAAATAACCTTTATTTAAAGAAAATTCCCTGGCGAGACAATTGTCAAAAGCACAGTGAACAAAGCAAAGGAGTAACATAATGACACATGGTTATTTGTCACTGCATGTGTATCTGTCATGCTCAACATAGACAAATTATGTGCTTTTCACTACTGCAGTATGCAGCATACTATGATTAGCCACATGTGAGCACGTGCAATGTGTTATGTTGAAGTGCACGGCCTATTTACTTTCATGAAAATAAAAATAAAACATTACACCTGCACATGTCCCCTCCTCATTTGCCAGCGAATGCGCCGGCGCACACTTTTCAGGTAGGCAACGCGCAAATTTCTGGGCAGCCGAAACACACCAACTATGGATTCGCGCACCGCACGGCCTCTTTGAAACAAAGCTCGAGAAGGCTGTACCGGGTGCCCCTGCGGTGGCACCTGTACTTGAAGCGGCACTTGTGCCTGGGCTGGCTCCTGTGCGCTGTCGCCATTGTTATGATTGGGGGCTCAATCCCATCGCTCGTGATCCGTTGTCAAGATTGGAGTCCGGCATGAATTGGAAGGTAGCTGGCCCATGCCGTCGTCCAACTTATCCACGCTGAGGGCGTTGATGAAGGGAAGGACTGCTTCTCATCGAGAACGAGGAATATGGGTTTATTTACAGTATTTATATCAGTCGAACATGACTGTTTGAGAAAGTAGATCAGTCTAACATGACTGCTTAAGAGAAGTGTGTCGAGCATCCGCACAACAGCAGTTTTTAAACACTCGGTCCTCCCGCGATACAAGGTGACGCGAACGTTCGTTTAGTCTTCGCAAACTAGCCGCCTCACCGCAGGACGGTTTACGCACACGTGTTCACGGTCCGAAATCGACACCACACGAATTTCGTAGAACTCGGAGCCGTCCCGGGTAGCGCGTTGTCTAGCGTCTAGGTCGGTGCGTGGGAAGGAGCCTCCGTCGGCGTTTCCGCGGCAACTCCCCCGCCCGTAGGAGGTCAGGTCCGCGTTGTCGTGTTGCGCACGACGCCTCCTTCGTCGAACTCCTTCAGTCACAACGCATCCTAGCTGAAGCGACGCAGAGTGGAGGATGCGCGTATTGTTACCGACATAAAGTCGACTTAGTCATGCCGTGGCTTGAGGTTGGCGGCGACGCTCCCGGAATGTTGCCTCCACAGTCGCAACTGGTTGGCAAAACTTGCACTGCAGCTGGCCGTTCTTAACAGCGCCTCCATGGCCCGGAAAATCTCGACTGTCTAGCGCTGACAACTGCTGGGCAGGAAGAGAACGGCTGGTGGCCAGGGGGTGATTGATGCCTTGGCTCACAGCGACCACTTGTGCAATGATGTCACCGCCCCAAAACATCCAACAAGGACAGGCAACTGCAAAATGAACCCCACAACACGGCTCTGCGCCGAGATGATGTACCTTGGCTCTCACTTTAGACTCGCTAGGCTTCCAGAAAAAAAAAAACATAAGTGCAGAAACAAAAAAGAAATGCTGCATTTCGCTATGCCAATTTCTGAAGCAATTTCGTGCTGACAAATTCAGCAATCATGAAGGGAATCCTGCTAAATGAGAGGGGATCTTCTTGGCTTAACAAAATTAACACTAGTAACCCTAAAATTTAGGCGGGACCCTCAAACGCAGAATTCAAATTAGTCTGCTCAAACCATCCGCATTGCTATGCAACTTTCCCTTCTTGTATCTAACGGAGAAGTTGTACTCTTGGAAAGAGAGGCTCCATCGGAGCAAGCGGCCATTTTTGTGTGGCATTTGATTGAGCCACGTCAGAGGACAGTGGTCGGTCTCGTACAAGTAACATACAAGTACAAGTAACACGACAACTCCGTACAAGTAACACGACAACTTCTGGGCTGCCCAAACCAAACAAGCACATTCCTTCTCTGAAGCGCTGTAGGCTTCATCTCTTACATTTAGTTTACGGCTGACATAGAGGATAGGATGTTCCTCTTATCGTCGCCGACCTGACTAAGTACCACCGCCCATACCCCTGTCGCTTGCGTCGCACTGGACTATGAATTCCTTTGTGTAGTCTGGCGCGCGGAGCACAGGACGAGAAACCAATAGCATTTTCAAACTTTGGAAAGCGTTGTCTTTGTCCTTATCCCAGTGCGCGCTATTCGGTGCTCCCTTTCGGAGGGCGTCCGTTGAAAGACTTGCTATTTGCGAGTAATTCGGAATATACCGTTGATAGTATCCCGCAAGTCCCAAAAGTGAACGAATGTCTGTTTTCGTGCGCGGCAGTGAAAAATCTCCAATCATAGCTGTTTTCAGCTCGGCCGACCATCTCGTGCCCTGGCCGACAACATGGCCCAAATGAGTAACCCGTGAATTCAGCCAAACCTACAATTTTCCGCCTTCATCGTTAATCCGGCTTCTCTCAACAGTGAGAACACCTGTTTGAGTTGCGATATGTGCTGTTCCCAGCTGTCCGAAAAAATCGCTACATCATCAAGATAGGGCAAGGCGAACTCCTTCAAGTCTTTTAGGACAATATCCATAAACCTAGAGAAGCTAAACGGCGCTTTCTTCAGCCCGAAGCTGAGTGCGAGAGGGCGAAAAGTGCCTACAGGTGAGTTGAATGCGTCATAGCGGCTGGTACTTTCTGAAAGGGGAACTTGCCAGTACCCCCGCACGAGATCTATAGGCTGCTGAGCACGAGGTGGCGGGATCGAATCCCGGCCACGGCGGCCGCATTTCGATGGGGGCGAAATGCGAAAACACCGGTGTACTTAGATTTAGGTACACGTTAAAGAACCCCAGGTGGTCGAAATTGCCGGAGTCCCCCACTACGGCGCGCCTCATAATCAGAAAGTGGTTTTGGCACGTAAAACCCCATAATTTAATTTTTATAGTTCAAATGTATTTAGCAGCGCTAACCCTTTCAATTCGTTCCTCAATGTTGGGTATCGGGTACAGCTGATCCCTAGTGATGGCATTTAACTTCCTGTAGTCAACACACGGACGAGGGTCCTTGTTAGTGGTTTCTACCAGTATTAGCGGTGACGTGTAGTCACTCTCAGCGGGCTCAATAACTCCCAACTCTAGCATGCGGTGTATCTCTGCCTCCATAATCTCTTTCTGTCTTGGAGACACCCTGTAAGGCTTTGATCTTACTGGTTCGGTTGATGTCAGCTCAATTTCATGCGTTATTAGTTCGGTTCTACCCGGCCGATCGCTGAATCTGTCGAGATATTCCCCTAACACCTCTTTTAGCTCATCTAGCTGCTCGGGTCTTAGAGCGTGCGAGCTTATCGAGTGTTCTAATACTTCTTCTAAGCCGATTTCAGAGGTGGAGGTCGCCCTATACTCCTTAAACTTGGTACTAGTGCTATCCTGCTCTTTGATGGTATAGTTAACGACTCCGCTCCGCTCTACATACGGCTTCATCAAATTACAGTGATATATCTTCACTTCCTTCCTGCGACCGGGCATTTTCAGAGCATAGTTAGTATCTGAAAGTTTGTGCAACACATTAACGGGCCCGTCCCAGTGAACTTCAAGCTTGTTCTTTCTTGAAGGTTTGAGGATCATTACCTGGTCTCCGGCGTTAAACGTACGAAGCCTCGCATTCTTGTCGTAATAGAATTTGGCGTTCTTTTGCGCTACTCCCATGTTCTTTCCGACTAGTTCTTGGGTTGCGCTTAGCCGTTCCAGCACATTTAGCACGCATTCAACCACTGTTGGGCTCTCCCCTCTTTCCTCCCACATCTCTCTTAACATTCTCAGTAGAGAACGGAGTGTCCTCCCATACACTAGTTCTGCTCGCGAGAACCCTGTCGCTTCATGTGGAACCGTTCGCAAAGCAAACAAAGTTGCCGGCAGACAGTTCTCCCAGTCCTCCTTGTGCTCGTAACAGAGTGCACGCAAAACTCGCTTAAGCACCGAATGCCACCTCTCTACACTGTTTGACTGAGAGTGATAGACAGAACTGTGTACTAAATTTACCCCGCACTTTTGCAAGAATGTGGAAGTCGGTGCGCTCGTGAATACTGACTCTTGATCTGCCTGAATTTCGGCTGGAAACCAACTCGTGCAAACACTGTCAAAAGCGCGTCTACTACTTCGGTGGAGCTGAGCTCTTTCAGATGGATGGCTTCTGGAAACTTTGTAGCCGGACACAGCATGGTACCTGTAGCCCGATTTTGTTTTGGATAGAGGCCCTGCTGTGTCTATCACAAGTCGTCTGAAAGGTTCTGTTATTAAGAGCAGTACCTTTAGTGGAGCTTTCCATGTCTCTCCTGGTTTACCCGAGCGCTGGCAGGCGTCGCATGATCTTACAAAGTTTTCTACATCTTTGTTTATGCCTAGGTGGCTGGAAGACTCATTTGCATGACAGAGACTCAAAAAGTCCTCCCTGTAATTAGTAAGTACGACTAACTGATCTAAAATCCTACCCTTTTGATCTCTGTAGTGCCGATACAACAATCCTCCTCTCTCATGTATCGTCACGTTGCGCCTAGCAATGCATTCTTTAGCTGTGTGATGTAACTTAGCTAAGCTCTCATCATTCTTTTGCTCGGCTGCCAATGACTCTCTATCCACACGTAAGAGCTGATCAAAGTTCTTTGAGGCCGGTGAAAATAACGACCCTGTCTCACTTGTGAGTGCGTCAGCTTGCTCTTCCTGCAGGCTTGAACTTTGACACTAGTGCTACGCTCTCATTGAACTGGTCAGCTGGCAGGCTTTCCTCAACTGTTTTTTTCATCACTCGAGCCTAGCTCGGATTCGGTTATTGCAATGAGCAGCTTGTGCATTTTCGGCCGAAAGCGACGCGATTTTACGAGCTTGGCCTCGCGTCAATGCCTGTACTACGCCCTCTCCCAGTTTAAGCCCTTTTTCACGCAGTAACTGATTTGAACGATTCGAAAAGATGTAAGGGTACTGCAGTGACAAAAATTTGGAAACTGCAGCCTCAGTCTCTAGCTCCCCGAATGGTCCACTGATTTTGACTTTGGCCATGGGCAGACACACGCTGTGTTCTTCTACAACCTGTTTGATCCATGCTACTTCTCCGGTGAAGTCACCTACCGTCACGTAAGACGGATGGACAATGCCCATCGTGGCGGCACTGTCTCTTAGCACTCGGCATGGTTTGCCATTAACTTGCAGGTCGTGAAGATATGGACAAAAGTTCCACATTCTCGTCTTTTTCCTCTATGTAGGAGAAAACTACGCTAGGCTTCACGCAGTTTACAGCTATATGCCCCAGTTTGTGACATTTGTAACAGCGAATTGGTCTAAGAGATTCGAATTTTCTTTTCTGTTCTTTTTGTGCGGTTTCTCCGTTAAGTTTCTCCTCGCTCTTTTCTGCGGGCTTTTCCTCCATGTCTACAGGCTCCGATCGTCTAGTCTGCGAACCCCTTTTGAACGGAAAGGGTTTCCGCGGTCCATTTCGACCGTCCCAGTTTCCGTCCTCGGCGTTCAACTTTCTACGCGTTGCGTACTCTTCGGCTAATTCAGCCGCCCTTTCCATAGTGTTTACATTTCCTCTGTCTTGCACCCACAGTTTCACAGCTTGGGGGATGGTTTTGTAAAACTGCTTTAGACACATGCATTCAATGATCATGTCTCTGCTGTCGTACGCTTCCGCGCTTTTCAGCCGCTCGACTAGGTTGGCCTTTAAGCTATATGCAAACTCCGGATATCCCTCGCTATCTTTCTTGCTTGTGCTCCTAAACCTTTGCCGAAAAGCTTCGGCTGAAAGGCGGTATTTCTTCAGGAGACTAGCCTTGACTTTTGCATAATCATATGCATCCTGTGCACTCAGTCTGGAGATTACTTCCGCCGCCTCACACGGCAACATAGACAGCAACCGCTGTGGCCATGTACTCTCGCCGAAGTTCATCTTCTCGCAAGTCCTTTCAAAATTGCTTAGGAACAAGCCTATGTCGGTCCCGACCTCAAATGGCTTTAATAGCCTGTCCATGCGGTACGATTCTGCCTCACTTGACCGTCCCAGAGCGCCTTCACTTCCTTGAGACAACTCCAAACGTTTGCTTTCAAGTTCCAGTTGCATTTTTCTTAACTAGCGATCTTTATCGCATTCCTCTCTCTCTCTCTCTCTCTCTCTCTCTCTCTCTCTCTCTCTCTAGTTTTTCTCTGTCCCGTTCTGCTCTTTCTCTTTCCCGTTTCTCTCTCTTTTTTAGAAGTTCCAATCCCATTTCAATTTCTTCTTCACTGGCCTGATCGGAAATTAGCTCCAATAACTCCGATTTTACCATTTCCTTGCGTACATCTAGGCCCAGTTCCTCACCAACAATCAACAACTCGTCTCTCAGCAGTGTCCTTAACTCCATGATTGCTGCTTTACTGCCTTGATCCTGCTCTCTAAATTTAGCTAGGAAAACACAACCTAGCTAACAATCAACAATCTAGCTTCCCTACTGTTCTAAACAGAACAACCACAATATGAAGCCTAGAGAGTCAAAGCAAGAACCAAGCACTCACCGCAGTCACAGCACCACGTCGCAAAGTCCATCTCACCGCTGTCAGCCAGTTGTTATGATTGGGAGCTCAATCCCATCGCTCGTGATCCGTTGTCAAGATTGGAGTCCGGCATGAATTAGAAGGTAGCTGGCCCATGCCGTCGTCCAACTTATCCACGCTGAGGGCGTTGATGAAGGGAAGGACTGCTTCTCATCGAGAACGAGGAATATGGGTTTATTTACAGTATTTATATCAGTCGAACATGACTGTTTGAGAAAGTAGATCAGTCTAACATGACTGCTTAAGAAAAGTATCTCCGTCCAACATGACTGCTTAAGAGAAGTGTGTCGAGCATCCGCACAACAGCAGTTTTTAAACACTCGGTCCTCTCGCAATACAAGGTGACGCGAATGTTCGTTTAGTCATCGCAAACTAGCCGCCTTACCGCAGGACGGTTTATACACACACATGCACACACACACGTGTTCACGGTCCGAAACCGACACCACACGAATTTCGTAGAACTCTGAGCCGTTCCGGGTAGCGCGTTGTCTTGCGTCTAGGTCGGTGCGTGGGAAGGAGCCTCCATCGGCGTTCCCGCGGCAACTCCCCCGCCCGTAGGAAATCAGGTCCGCGTTGTCGTGTTGCGCACAACGCCTCCTTCGTCGAACTCCTTCAGTCACAACGCATCCTAGCTGAAGTGAGGCAGAGTGGAGGATGCGCGTATTGTTACCGACATAAAGTCGACTTAGTCATGCCGTGGCTTGACGTTGGCGGCAACGCTCCCGGAATGTTGCCTCCACAGTCGCAACTGGTTGGCGAAACTTGCTCTGCAGCTGGCCGTTCTTAACACCATGTGCACCGTCGTCATCTGGGTCGTCTGGCAGAGGCACGCCTGCTGCAAGGCAGAGGTTGTGCAGCGTTGCACAAGCTGCAACAATAGTGGCTGCTTTCTGAGGCGAGTAGTGGAGCGCCCGATACCTCTGCAGGCATTGGAAGCGGCTCTTGACGACTCCTATGCACCGCTCGACGGCATTTCGCATTGATGCCTGTGCCTCATTATAGCGCCCCTCTGTCGTGAGGCGATTTGGGTGACCAGGCACAGGAGTAATGATCCATGGCTCCAACAGGTACCCAGAGTCCCCTGTAAAGTGTTCCATGTCAGTGAACGAACTCCAGTTCGTAGCGAGCCTGCAAAAGGTCTACTTAGAAAGCCGGCAGGGGCAGTGCAAATAATTATCCGTCGACGATCTCTTCGAACGCGTATTGCACTTACAGCTGTGGTCGAGACCGAAAGAGCAACGCCAAGCAGACGACACGGGCAAGTGATAGCCTCCGAAGTAACCAACGCACGCGCGCGGGACACCCGCGTGTCTGGGTCGTGCGACCGGCGCATGCCGCCAGGGTCGCAAGCCAACAGCCAATCCATAGCAACGGAACCCAAAGGGGACTACCTCTTCGCCGGTTCCGCTCTTCACCAACGACGGGTTCACTTTGAAGGTGACTGACAGATGCGGTGACGTGTCATAATTTGCGGTGCCGCCCCACTGCCTCTGACAGCCTCTGACGCAAGCAAAATTTTGACCAATCGGGTGAGGCCAAGTGAGCGGTTCCCCTTCCGAACCGTTATAAGATTCGGCCCCTGGGTATCTCCAAGCAAATGCAAACAACACAACTTGGTTCTGTGCAGCTACGTCTCATTCGCATATTTTTAATGTTTGGCTCAAGTTACGTGGACACCCTGCATAATGATCTTGCAATCTCTAGACTACACAAAAAATTCCATGGGCGTTATAATGATATCCGTACGTCCCACATCGAAATAACGTCCAGTACATCTCGCAGCGACTCGCTTCGGCAAGGTCCGGGAAACGCGTCATCACGCACATAATTAGGATGTGCCATCGGCATGCAAAATATTTGCTGTGAATGTGTACCAGGCGAGAGACTGCTTGGCAGGCGGCTACGTGTCAGCTTGCCAGACGGCGCTCTCTCAAAATTTACATAAAATTTTATGTTAGCTACTAAGGGCGTCTCAGGACATTGCACCCGGACTTTTTTTCGGCCCACACATGAATGGCCGACTTCCCATAGGTGCGATGTTTTAGTTTCCTAGAAAGAAACATTTCTTTTATTTTCAAATTATAACAATGCTGTAACGTCTCCAGCTCGTAAATGCACTGTAAGTGCTTCATGTATTTTCTTAAAGCATTGACCTTTAGTTGAATATCTCACCTGTGCCAAGCGGAAGGTCTTGAAGAAGGGAACTGCTCTGTGCACTTATATGCGGCCACGCGCGTGCGCCTTCGTTCGCACGCCACGTACTGGCGCTTCCTTGCACGCGGAATACAAACGCGCAATACAGCAAGAAAGTCTTCTTTTCGCGCTGCTTCCTTCCTTCCTCAAGAATGGAAATAGTCGCCTAAAACCATCGTATGCCACAACAGCCAAATAACGCCCCATGATATCATGAACCTCAGACGTTCGAGTGCTGCATCTCCTTGGTTGACGTTCCCCATATGTTTTATATAAAATTTTCACTGACGATTACAATATGTGGTCAACGAACGCATTGTTTCTGCGCTGGCCGCATGCCTGGTCGCCGCCGGCACTCCGCTTTCCCCATCACCCTTTCGTCATATCATCCTCCGCTTTTCTCCTCGCGCCTCGCGATCTTCACTCTCGTCGCTTTTTTCATCCCAGGCTTAGCGCCGCGCTCGCTCTCATCTTTCGCTACGTGCTCGTTCGCTCGCCGCAGGAACGGGCAGAGCTGTAAAAGGAACAGATTTTAACGTCCGATGAACGTCCCTTAGATGTTCTAGGGAGAAATTGAATTTTAAAACCCGGTGAACATCCGAATGTTCGAGAGCGACGTCTGTAGGACGTCCAGTCGGGAGCTTTTTCGCTTTCTCTCGCTTATTTTACGGACGGTTCAGGAGACATTTGCAATACGTCATCATTATTTGTAGGTATCTCCGTTGCACGTCGTAACGTCCGGAGCGGCAAGCGCACTTCCGCTACTACTAGATGGCGAGAGCTGCGCGGTGACCTCCGATGCAATGGTACATCCGGGCTGTGCACGAGTCGCCGGCTGTGCCTGCACTACGGTACCATTTTGACCAGACGGTTCGGACCCTTTGTAGGGCCCGTACCTCGTCAAAATTTTGGCAAAAAAAGTTCGGCCCTTACACGAGTCCATGTGCTATTGTAGCTTTCTTCTACTTATCTGCTGAGCATTCATTCACTTATTCTTCATTCACATTGTCTTTATTCTCTTCTTGATAATAACCTCTTTCAAAAGTTTCCCTTCAGTTAGTCTCACTGCTCGCCCGCATATAGTCTAGTAATTCCAGTGCCCCCCCCCCCTTTTTTTTCCTTTTAATTTGCGTTTCACCTCTTCAAGTAAGAATTCTCTTAAGCTACCTCCTGCTGCCCGATTCTTGACCTTACACCCCTTGTGGGGACGAGCCATAAAATAGGATAATCATCATGGTCTCTTTGGCTTGAAGTAAGGAACATGTTTTCTCGGATAATCAACAGGGCAGATGTCGACATAGCGTCAGAGGAGGCATCAAGTAGCGAGGAAAAAACGCCTCCGGATGTGCCGAATCTTTCAACGATGACGAAGCCACTTGTTTGCCGGATAATATACTGTTTCCACAGTTTCCTAAGGTCGCAGCTTTATGCAGACACAATCATGGGCAGATCCGTTGCCGACCTGAAGATGTGTCCAATATCAGAAGGTATGGTTGTCTTTTTAGGCATGAAATGCTTTTAGCTCCCGTTGTCGAGGACTTTCAAGTGACCTTGAGCCAAAAGCCAGAGCCGTTGTGCGGGCACTCAAACGAGAACATCCGGGCGAGTTGCGAGGACAAAATGAGATCACCCGAGCAACCATCAAAGCAAGAAAATAAGGTCGCTGGCCCCCAGCCTTTGTACAGGACCGCATTACATACGCTAGTTACTATCCAAACAAGTTACAAAAAGTATTGCTTCCGAGTTATTCCTAATGTTTGTTCACACTAACTCAAGCTGTAACTGCTAGTACGCTGAAGTTTTATTTGTAAGTTCCAATGGCGACGTTCAAAGGGCATATACAGGGCACCATACACTTCATTGTCATCTTCTGGCGCTGAGACAGGGTTGCCTGTGCTGTTTTGAACGCCAGCGGTCCGTGAGTTCCGCGGCGTGGGTTTTGCGTCGCCTCGAGAGATGGCGCCACGCGGCGTGGCGCCTCCTTCAGGCTATTCTAGCTGGGCAGTGCGGTCTGTCTCCCTGGCGTCTTTCGCTGCCTGTCGTGCCGCTTTAAGTTGGTTTTCTTCTAGCTGGGCAGCGTCCCTATGGACCAGTGCACAGTGATATAACCTCGACCAGGTGAGGCGGGCCTTCACCGCAGGAATCAGGAAACGACGACGAAGCCGGGCATAGTGAGGATGAAAAAAAAATAGAAAACATTGTATTCACTTCATAGGTACGTGGATGTGACTCTCATCTGAGTCTCGAGCGGTCTTATTAACACGTGGGCCCGCACAGCCTTAACCACTGGCGGTCCTGTCGTCGTCGCCGTCTTCTTCCGGAGCCTGTGAAATAGTAGTGCTTTTTACCGTCCACCCTTTTGTGTCAGCTTGTGGAGAGCGGGAGGGGGGGCTTTCTTGCCTTTTGGTTTGCCTTGCATCCTTTTGTGTCAGCTCGGGGAAAAGCGTGTCGTCGATTCGTAGAAGAGGGCAATCATGTCTACGTGGGGAAGCCCGCCTGGACGCCTCTCACACCCGACAGGTCGATCATAACAGCAGTATGGCGTGGTGTGGTGGGATGTGCCATTGCGAACATGCACTACACCCATTTTAAGATTGTGGGTAGTGCCATCTCCAACCAATCTGCGTTGCCGGTTGCCGTTTCATGTTTACATCTACTCTCGATTACAGGAAAGCCAGCATTTTTTTTTCGTAAATGTAGCGTACTGTACCACTAGCAGTCTTTCCTTTAGGGATGGCTGAATTAACGCCTAGGATCGATTGCGTTGTTGCTGAACGCTGTGTCTTGTTTTTGCTGCTAAGCTTTTTAGTTTCCACATGCACAGCTTCGCATGACAAGCGCCGTTGCTTGGGTTTATTTTCGTCTACACCTTTAGGACTTCAAAGGCTCCGTGAAATAACACGCGGGCTGCCACCACGATCGACTACACCACCCGATTTAGGTCCCTGTACTGTATAACACTGAGTCATCGTGCAACGTCCTGGTGGTGCGCGCGAACATGTCAGTGGTTACATGAGGCTATAAGCAACGTCTCCTCTCTGAGATTATAGGCAACTGGTCACAAGTTGACGATCGAGACACACTGCTCTTGGCTAACGGCTAGAGATACGTGTGGTCTCGGCTTGCTCGCACAGACCATCGATCCGCAGGACCCACAGGTCGCAGGAGCGGCGGTAGCATTGGCGTGCTTCCTTGCATCAATCTTTCAAGTTATTGTCTTGCTGTATGCGCTTTTCGAACACGGTATAGACGTTTTTTTTTTTTTGCATGGGCGCTGCCATATTACGTAGGTAGTGACGCCATCTATGGATAGTCTGCATGCTGGATTGGGCGAGCCATGGCCTCCGAGATAATTGCGCGCGCTGGGAGGTTTTGCTCCGATCATGCCAGTCGGCGTGCTCCCCAGGAAAAAGAAAAGGGTAATGCGCGGTGCGCGCCCGCCGGCTACAATGTGGCGCTTTTAGCCCAGGGCTCTGGCGGCTGCAGGGACGGCCGTAGAAGTCAGTCCGCGCAAGATTTCAACGTGCGCATTGCGTTTCTTTTCACGTTTTGCGGGAAAATGTTGACTTGATAAATCCCAGGGAATTTTTCAGCTCTGCCTCAAACATTTTGTCATCTCAACCGTCCGGTCCCTTTATTTTATCTTGTACCCGCCTGCACCTTTCAATATGCAATATCGAGCGATTTTGTAGTAGCTATAGTCCGCACTTATGGTATTATTTCATTTTTTGTAAAATAATGTGTGGGCTCACACCATTCATTGTCTGCGAACTTGTAGCTTATCGGAGATGGCAGAGTTTAATTACTGCCTGCTTACTTTTCTTTCTTCTTTCGCTTTACGTTCTGGCGATTGAGCAATCGATATGGCTATTCTCACGTTTGTACGGCAAATCTGTAGTGGAATGTTCTTCGTGTAGTAGTATCTTCCCGAGCGTACTTTTTCTGTTTTATTGCGATGGCAATTATACGGACACTCCAGGCGCATTTCTGCCGTCGGCATCGCCGTGAGGTTCCATACAAAATCCAACGGCGGTAAAATCGTCGCCGCGCGTCGTATGCTGTATATGTGCGAGTGAAAGCGTGCAAGGGTGCACGAGCCGGCGATCGTGGCTCAATCTCGCGTACGGAAGGGAGTAAAATGGAGAGAAAGCGCGCCGTCTTCCGTCGCACGCAAGGCTCCCGGGGGGGGGGGGGGGTAGAGGAACAGCGTTCTACTCCGGGCCGCTATATCTTGAACCTGCTCCGGGGACAGAGTCCCCCGCGTGCTGTGTTTTCGCGATTTCGCGTTGATGCGAGACGCAGCACGAAGGTCAAATTGGTCGCTGCTGCTGCTGCTGCCGTGCTTCCTCGCGTCAGCGTTCTGACAGCGAGTTTCCACGATCATCGAGTGAGATTTGTTCGTTTGCTTGTGCGCGCGTGACACCATGCTTGTTAATTTAGTTAGTATGCCTATGTTTACAAGTTTATCCGCCGTGGTGGTTAAGCGGCTATATATGGTGCTGCGCTGTTAAGCACGAGATCGCGGGATCGAGTCCCGGCATCGCCGGCCGCATTTCGATGGGAGCAAAATGCAGAAACGCCGGTGTCCCGTGCGTTGGTGTTTTCCAGGTGGTCGAAATTTTCGGAGTCCCCCACGACGACGTGCCTCATAACCATATCGTGCTTTTGGCACGTGAAAACCCTGAATTAAAATAAATTTTTACAAGTTTATGCGGCGGATAAAACTACGATCCCTAATTCGTATAGCTGTCCACTAATTTGCTATCGCAATTGATGCTTCGCCTCTGAGGCGAAAGTGCGACTTTTTTAGCTTTAATTAATTTGTACTTTATTGTATTCACTATTGATGTTGCGTGCTATTGCGTTGTGCGAATACAATGCTTTTGTTACGTTCATGCTTCTTTATTTTTTGGTTTGTTGAATAACGCTTGTCTTAACGTTGATGTAACCGAATTTTCCCCCTTAGTCATTGCCGTCCTGAATGCATGTAAGGTATTCATAAATAAGTGCATTAAAATAAATAAAATAAACGTGCCTAAGCAGACACGCGGAAAAGTGACTAGTATTTTTCAGTAAGGTGCAATTAACATATTAGTCATTACTGTTTATAGTTATGCAAATGCCTGCTTAGGTGGCATCTACATATAATTATTAGTAAACGAGTAAATATATTGCATAATTTATCATTTCACACTTCGCACATAATTTCTCGATCCACCGAGCCTTGAGGCTGCGACACTCAACAGACAATCACATGCACGCGAGGCGTGACGTAAGCGCGACGCGAGTAAAATGGCGCTGATGGCCCCGTTTTGCTTTCGTCATCACCAGCCTGGTTACGCCCACTGCAGGGCAAAGGCCTCTCCCATACTTCAACAACCCCGGTCATGTACTAATTGTGGCCATGCCATGCCTGCAAACTTCTTAATCTCATCCGCCCACCTAACTTTCTGCCGCCCCCTGCTACGCTTCCCTTCCCTTGGGATCCAGTCCGTAACCCTTAATGACCATCGGTTATCTTCCCTCCTCATTACATGTCCTGCCCATGCCCATTTCTTTTTCTTGATTTCAACTAAGATGTCATTAACTCGCGTTTGTTCCCTCACCCGATCTGCTCTTTTCTTATCCCTTAACGTTACACCTATCATTCTTCTTTCCATAGCTCGTTGCGTCGTCCTCAATTTCAGTAGAACCCTTTTCGTAAGCCTCCAGGTTTCTGCCCCGTAGGTGAGTACTGGTAAGACACAGCTATTATATACTTTTCTCTTGAGGGATAATGACAACCTGCTGTTCATGATCAGAGAATGCCTGCCAAACGCACCCCAGCCCATTCTTATTCTTCTGATTATTTCCGTCTCATGATCCGGATCCGCCGTCACTACCTGCCCTAAGTAGATGTATTCCCTTACGACTTCCAGTGCCTCGCTGCCTATTGTAAATTGCTGTTCTCTTCCGAGACTGTTAAGCATTACTTTAGTTTTCTGCAGATTAATTTTTAGACCCACTCTTCTGCTTTGCCTCTCCAGGTCAGTGAGCATGCATTGCAATTGGTCCCCTGAGTTACTAAGCAAGGCAATATATCATCAGCGAATCGCAAGTTACTAAGGTATTCTCCATTGACTTTTATCCCTAATTCTTCCCAATCCAGGTCTCTGAATACCTCCTGTAAACACGCTGTGAATAGCATTGGAGATATCGTATCTCCCTGCCTGACGCCTTTCTTTATTGGGATTTTGTTGCTTGCTTTATGGAGGACTACGGTGGCTGTGGAGCCGCTATAGATATATTTCAGTATTTTTACATACGGCTCGTCTACACCCTGATTCCGTAATGCCTCTATGACTGCTGAGGTTTCGACAGAATCAAACGCTTTCTCGTAATCAATGAAAGCTATATATAAGGGTTGGTTATATTCCGCACATTTCTCTATCACCTGATTGATAGTGTGAATATGATCTATTGTTGAGTAGCCTTTACGGAATCCTGCCTGGTCCTTTGCTTGACAGAAGTCTAAGGTGTTCCTGATTCTATTTGCGATTACCTTAGTAAATAGTTTGGAGGCAACGGACAGTAAGCTGATCGGTCTATAATTTTTCAAGTCTTTGGCGTCCCCTTTCTTATGGATTAGGATTATGTTAGCGTTCTTCCAAGATTCCGGTACGCTCGAGGTCATGAGGCATTACGTATACAGGGTGGCCAGTTTCTCTAGAACAATCTGTCCACCATCGTTCAACAAATCTGTTGTTACCTGATCCTCCCCAGCTGCCTTCCCCCTTTGCATATCTCTTTGCATGGAAGAGAAATTAGTCCAAAGGAATTCGAAATCCCAAAGGTAACGCCGGAAGAAGTAAAGAAAGCCTTGGGAGATATGCTTTCGTAACGTGACGCCAACTTGACGTTTTTCCTAAGAAACTGAAATGAAGGCACTGAACGTAAGGTTCTCGGTAAAGCAAAACAGTTTTCCTCCACAGTAAAAATAAAGCAGCTAGCTCAAAGCCTACGATTACTCCGTCAAAAACGCTTCTCGCTTCCGTCGTCTGCTGCGTACAAGCCATCGTCCGCTTGCCCGGCAAACGGAATGAGTCATCGTATGTTGGCGCCAACGCGCTTGTTTTCTTGCTTGAGACAACGTACGCGACCTACCAGTGGTGATGCGCGCACGTTCTAGGCCACGTTATCGCTACCTCGTGAAACGCAAGTGACTCAGCCCGACTGGGCTGGCTGAGAAACGGCCGAATATCACCGATAACATTGCGCGCGCCGGAGGTATCCACTTGCGCGACACAAGCGCCGGCGCTGCCATCTCTTGTTCACTTCGCTGGTTACTCGCACCGCGGGAGGAAACTTCAAGGCGCCGCTTTGCGCACATTTCTTTTTATAAATTAGAAAGACGCCGTTGTCATAATTTTTATTGCGCGATAAGGCATTGATTCTTGATTCAATATTCTGATTCTGATCATCAATCAATTCTGATCAATTCTGAAGCAGCAGAAGCTTGATGTGGCCGAGTTGGTTTTGCATAGTTGATGAAAAGAGCGCTACGAAGACGCGGACTAAAAGAACAACATGTACGACGGACAAGGCGCTACTTCCAACTAAATGTTTTTTTGAAGAAACAGGACTTTAAGTAGATGCAACCAAGAATGGCCCATCGTGACATCACGACCTCCCTATCTCATTAGAAAAGCTATCTCTTTTTCGGTAAGCGTCACTGAAGGGCAACTAATGAACGTGCCCTCGGCCTTTGCAATGTAAAAAGCTTCTAATATCTCCCGTTCTAGTCTATCTCTAGACCATGCCAGAAACCTGGTGTCGCGAAGATACGGACGACAATTGTGACGTTTACAGTGTTCTGCCAGATGGCCCCCCGCATTGTTATTTACGGCCCAATTGTGCTCACGCGCCCTTTCATTAAAACACCGTCCGGTTTGACCGATATAAACCTGTTGGCAACTTAGGGGTATCTCATATACGACATTACTTTTGCAAGCAGTGTATTGCACTGCATGTTTCTTAGAGCATGGTTCGGGTTTTGCTTTTGTCATCATAGGGCATACCTTGGCCAGCTTACATGGTGCACTGAAGAGAAGATTGATACTGTGCCTTTGTGCCACCTTCTTGAGGTTGTGGGACACCCTGTGCCAATAAGGAATCACATGTAATCTCTTCCTATCAAATGGCGTTCTTGTGTTAGTGCCCTCTCTTGCCTGTTTGGTCTTTTGAAGAAGCTTATCGCAAACGCTAGAGATCAAGACTGAAGGGAAACCGGCTAGGCGTAGCCTTGAAGCTTGGTTATTGAAACTGATTTCTATTTTGTGGTTGCAAGATTTGTTTAGCGCTTCTTTTAGACAAGTCATTGCAACTCCTCGTTTTACTACCTTGGAGTGCGCAGTGTTGTATGAAATTAGCTGCTTGTTCAACCTCGGCTGGTATTCGAAACAGACATGCGTGTTCATCAGAGTGAGATTGAGGTCCAGAAAGCGAATGCTGTTATCACAAGGCCTTTCGCACGTGAAGTTTAGAGCCTCCGATGCATTTCTAAATGTGTTAATTATCGATTCTACAGTGTCATCTAGCCTAGACCCTGGAACGTCGTTAACAACCACCAGGTAGTCATCGACGTACCTCATTATGGAAGGACCACATGATTGATTCAGCATGCTGTTTACACACTTGTCAAAGGCGCTGAGAAAGATGTCTGAAAGAATGGGAGCGAGCGACGATCCAATGCAAATGCCCTTGCGTTGTACACAGTGTTGGTTTTTGAAACTAACGACAGTGGAATGAAGATAAAAGCTTAACAGTTCTAAAAACTGGCCACTGTTCACTCCGGTTGCACAACTGAACCTAACTTCACCAAAGTCTTCGATTTTGTTCCTAATGGTACTGAGCACTCCGTCATGAGGAATCGCATAATACAGGTCTTCAACGTCCAATGAAAACGCGTACACATTGCTCCAAGTTCCTTGTTCTAAAGTCAGCACGACTTCTCTAGAGCTCCGCACAAGGAAAGGGTCATCCAGGGGTAACTGGCATAAATGGCGCTTCAGGTAGTGCATTTAGTTGGAAGTAGCGCCTTGTCCGTCGTACATGTTGTTCTTTTAGTCCGCGTCTTCGTAGCGATCAATTCTGATTCACCTTGATTACAATAGAAACGCAGCAGCGAAAAGTGGACAACGTTGCAGGAAGTTTGCTATGTTCAAGCAATATTATTCCGTATAAACGCGTTCTTTTAAAAAATGATGGCCCCGAACACAAATGCCAACACCCCCCGGGAGCGATGCAAAACTATGAGCACGCGTTATGAACAAAAGATTTTCATGGAGCCAAACGATGGGGAAAATGTGGCGATACGCATTCCTCTCGGCTGCCATTGCATATGGCAGCTCATTAGCATAATTCGCGCGGCTCGTCGCACCACAAATTATGGCGGAAAATCTCGGCAATGGCGGTCCAGCGCAACGTCAACCATCGTCAAAATGACGTTTACGAAACAGCCCTTCCTGTGACGCTCCTCACGGGAAATTCCTTCAGCCAATCAGCAAGCTGGCATGGCGCATACCTTGGATTGCCACCACATATTCGCGAAATTGCAGATGTATTGCACTGTCTTCTGTACGCTACCACTCACATTCTTTTTGAAGCGCTAACATCGCATAACTACCAAGGGCTAAAAAAATGTATTAGTCCATAAAATTTGAAGCTCCACGTCACGTTTCGTCATCTTGATGAAAACGCAAAATTGCATTTTGTAGAACTTCCGCTTCCCGGCTTTCAACAGTGTATTGCGTAATAAAGAATTAAATATCATTAAAAGTGCCAGACTTCAGGATTCGAACACAGGGACTCTAGCGAAGACGCCTGATATTGAAACCATTAAGCCACGGACGCATGCATCGACACACGAATGAAACGCCCTTGCGAATTGATCGCGGGCATGCCAGTGCCTTGAGACGCTTGGCGCGTTTCGATTTGACCACCTGGACAAGCTCAATCCTTGCAATTAATAGCAATGGTACGCGTTCCCGGCGTCTTCTGCACTTTGAAGAATATAGATTGCGCTGAAATATACGACAATAAGATTTATATAGTGTAATAAACAAAGCCACAAAAACATCTGAATCCACGAGCACGAAGATCAGACAAATCCATGTACTTCCCATCATTCCCATGGTAGGACAACGACTGCAGCGCCAGAGTTCCCTCTAGTAATTTTTGTATGAAACTCTATGGGAAACTCTATGGTATCACCGATAGCGTTGCGAGCACCACAGGCAGCCGCTTGCCCGATGCGAGCGCCGGCGCTGCCATCTCTTGTTAATTCTGCTGCATACTCGCACCGCGTGAGGAAACTTCAAGGCGCCGCACTGCGTACATTTAATTTTAAAAAGTCGCCGTTGTCATTACCTGTGATGATGTGAAAAGTCATTAATCTTGATTACAATACGAACGCAGTAGTGAAAATTGCATATAAGTCGAAGGTTTGTAATGTTCAACCAATGTTTCAAATTAATTCGTCTTTTTTTAAAATGATGGCTAAAACACAAATGTGAACACCAAGCGAGAGCGATCCAAATGGTATGAGCACACGTTATGAACAAAAGATTTTCATGGGCCCAAACGACGGGGAAAATGCAATACGCTTGCTTCTCGGCCTCCATTGCATATGGATGCTCAATACCATAATTCGCACGGCTCGTCGCACCACAAATTATGGCGGAAAATTTTTGCGATGGCGACCCTGCGCAACGTCATATATTTGACGTTTACGAAACCGCCCTTCCTTAACGCTCCTCACGGGACATCCCTTCATCCAATCAGCAAGCTGACTGCCACCACATATTCGCGACATCGCAGATGCTATGATACATTGCACGGGCTTCCGCATGCTACCGTTCGCTTTATTTTTGAAACGCTAAAGTCGCAATATAGCTGCTAAGGACCAGAAAAAGATCAGCGACGATTACGACACTCCCTAACGCGAAATTTAAGCGCAGCTCTATGCGTGTTTTCATTTCACGATATATTGGCTGGCGCGGTCAATGTCTCGTATAGCACATTCCAAACGGAGCGGTGTGGCGTGACTGCCTCGCTCATCAGGCGATCGCGAGGCAGCACATGGGTGCGATTCAAAGCAGCCGCCGCAGACAGACCAAACCAAGCGCTGCTCATGCAGCACTTTGTTTCCATATATGGTATCGGTGGACGCGCTCACCGCATGCCATAAGACGACGGCGCTAAAGTCCCTTGATAATTTGAAAGTAACGACACTCTTTGAACTCTGCCGCCGCCGCGCGACCTCCTCGCCTCCTCCTCGCCCCTTGTGCGTTCCCCCGCGGTAACCAGTTTTGCCCCCGTTTTTTCTACACGCCGATTGGTCTCCCTGCCGTTGCCCTTGGAAACGCGCGTATCTTGGGTTTTGCTTGTGTTTTTCTTTTTCGTTCGCGCCATTTTCCTCCTGAGCACGGCTGGCTCGGCGCTTTAGCTCGGCGTAGCGAACGTTCTACGCTGTGTTTCCTGCTCTCTGTGCTAGCGCTATGCCGGGCTGTTGCGCATATAACTGCAGCAAGAAGCCTCAAGATGGCTATGCCGTTTTTATGATACCACAAGGAAAGCGTGACCGCTTGCGCTGGAAGCAGTGGCTGCGTGACATTGGCCGAAATAACTTTATTCCGACAAGGAACAGCGTTGTTTACGAGCTGAGACGTCTTTCTTAGAGCTCGTAGCATAGCATCCCGTAAAGATGCATTTTTTTTTTCGTTCTTCCAGCCTGCTCACCAGCGCTTTTGTTGCGGTTGTCCTCAGTATGCTTAATATTCCCCTCGCACGTCGCTAACTGTTATTCAGTCGGAAGTGCAGCATTATAGATTCTGCTTTGCGCCCTGAAAAAATTAGTGGCAAATATACCCGTATATTGCAGGTGATAAGCGTTAGCTAGTCAACATAGGGTTGTTTTTTTTAGTTTTAAGCCGAAAGCCTTTAGATCTCTATATTTCAAGGTCGCGTTGTAAACTGGAAGTATCACGTGACCCAAGGAAGGCCAGAGGTGACCCAAATCATGTCCACCCCTGTATAAGAGAATGATCACCCAATTAATGGATCATTAGTGATTGACATAAGGTGGATTAGGGAGGATTAATGTGATTAGAGTATATTAAAGAAGATTAAGGTGGATTAGAGTGCGTTAAGAAGGATTAAGATGCATGAATAATGATTAAGGTGGTGGAGGATTAAGGCGGATTATGGTGGATTATCGTGAAGGGTTGATTAAAGGGTATTCGGACTGATTAGGGTGGAATAGGGTGCATGAACTAGGATTAGGGAGGATTAAGGTGGATAAAGTAAGATTAAGGTATATTAATGTGGATTAAGGTGAATTATGGTTGATAAAGGGGAATTAAGACCGATTAGGTTGGATTAGTGTAGATTAAGGTGGATTAGGGACCATGGAGCTGGATTATGCTTGATAGAGGTGGATTAAGGTGGTTTAAGGTAGATTGGGACTATTAGGCAGAACAACGTTGGATTAAGGTGTATGAATAAGGATTAAGGCGGATTATGATGGATGCGGATTGATAAAGAGAATTAAGACCGCATATGGTAGGCTAAGGTGCATTAGGGGCGATGTACGTTGATTAGGTTGTATTAAAGTGGATTGGGAGTACTAAGCTAGATTAAGGTGGATGAAAGAGCATTAAGGTGGATTAGGGTGGACTAAGGTGAAATAGGGTTCATTGAGTATTAAGACCGATTAGACTACCACAATCCTCCTAATGCACATTAATCCACTGAATCCACATTCATCGACCTTAATCCTCCTTCATTCACTTTAATCCTCCATAATCCACGAGAGTCCTCCTTAATGCACCCTAATCCACCTTCATCGACCTTAATCTACTCTAACCCTCTTTAATGCACTTTAATCCTCCTTAATCACCCCTACTGCTTCCTCATTCACTTTAATCCACCCTAATCCACTATAATCGTCCTTAATTCACCTTAATCCACATTCATTTACCTTAGTCCACCCTAATCCTCCTTCATTCACTTTAATTCACATTAGCCCACTATAATCGTCCTTAATGCACCTCAACGCACTTTCATCCACCCTAATACACCTTCATCGACCTTAATCCAACCTTGTCCTCCTTTATGCACCTTAATCCACTTCCATCAACTTTAATCTACCTTAACGCTCCTTAATACACCCGAATTCATCTTAATCCAATCACTAATCATGATTACTTTGCTAATCATTAATCATCTCCTATGCGCGGCTGCACATGCTTTGGTTCGCTTCCCGCCTTTCTTCGGTCACGTGATGTTTTCTGTAGCTCACAACGGGACCTTGAAACAGAAGTCTAAGGCTTTCGCTTAATAAACCACGCACAAAGGGATGTGTCACAAGCAATACTAGATCAGACGCACGAAGTAAAGCATCTGATCATGTGGCAGAAAAATTGTCTGGAGCATAGAACTCGCCCCAAAGCTCCCTTTACATCGGTATACCCCGTTCATACGGCTTTAAGAGAAAACCAACCTCCTCATAAACGTTGCCTTCAGCAATATAGATGCTTTCATTAGCATTTCTCAAAATTTTGAACCCCAGTGGGGCGCACAACTGGCCCAAAAGAACACGCCTCCATAGAATCCTGCGGCCCGTCCGCGGGAGCCCAGGAGGAATAGCGTGCCGTGCGCAGCCGGCGGGTGAGGAGAATCGAGGAGGAAAGCGCCGTGAGGAGGAGA
The DNA here is from genome assembly GCF_050947875.1 of Dermacentor variabilis. Lineage (NCBI taxonomy): Eukaryota > Metazoa > Arthropoda > Arachnida > Ixodida > Ixodidae > Dermacentor > Dermacentor variabilis. Next base: position 289,292,814 of record NC_134568.1, read on the forward strand.
GTGTCGCTACTTTCATATTATCAAGGGGCTTTAGACGGCGCGCTACTCTGGCGCCATCTCGTAGTGCTCGTCGCCGCAGAGCCCGTCTTGCACTGCTCTACACTTCACGCTCTCGCCAGGCTCCTCCTCGCGCTCTCTTCGCTATCGCCGTCTTTCATCCTTCGCTGTGCTAGTTCGCTTGGTTACGGCGAGGGACGCCATACGCAGGAGCGGGCGCCTAAAAGCTGCAATCTAAAAAGTATTAGTCTGTATAATTTGCAGCTCCACGTCACGTGTCATCTTGACTAGAAAGCAAAATTGTTTTGCAACAATTCAGCTTCCCGGCACAAATTTCAAAGCACGTGACCTATCGACCGCCAATCAGAGTAAAAAAAAATAATAAAAAAGTTCAATACAACGAACAGAGGCGGAAACCAGAGAGGCCTACTGCAACGGAACTGTGGCGCCATTTGTCACCACTACGGTCAAAACGACGCAAGGTAACAGATGGCGCCACCGTCGGCTACTAGAGATCGACGCCCTTTGAGCCATGTCGACATGCACTTGCCATAACTTTAGACTGGCGTTCCTTCAGGCAAGCACATAAATGTTCTGACGCGTCAAACCCGTATTATATTATTGCGGTAGTAATTATATGGACACCTCAGGCGCGTTTTTGCCGTCGGCGTGATGTTCCGTATAAAGTCCAAGGGCGATAACACCGTTGCCGCGCCGTATGCGCTAGTGAAAGCATGCAAGGGGAGCCGACGATCGCGACTCAGCATTGGCGCGCGCGAGCGAAGCGCAGAGCAAACGGGCAGTCTTCCGTCGCGCGAAAGGCCGTGGGGGATGGGAGGGAGAGGGCAGCGTTCGGCTCCGGCACCAACTGCGTATTTCGCAACCGGGCGAACGGGGAACTTAAGATCGCGGCTCAATCGTGCGCGAGAGCAAAATGGGGAGGCAGCGCGGGTGGGAGGGGAGAGCGGTTTCTACTCCGTCAGCAACAGCGTACTTGGCCAGAACCACCTAGTCTATGTGGTTCTGACTTGGCGCGGCGGCGCGCACGCCGTATCTTGAAAGCGCTCGGCAGCCGATTCATACCTTTGTACGTACTGTGTTCTCGCTGCTATTTACGTTGAAGCGATAGACGTCACGGAGGTCACTTCGCTCGCTGATGCTGCAGCGCTTGCTCAGGTCAGCGTTTTGACAGGTGTCCGCGGTCAAGTGTTATGTGTTTGCCTGGGCGCGCTGACACCGTGCTTGTGCTCTGACACCGTGCTTCTCACTGGTGCTGTACAAGTCGCGGGTCGCTTTTTTCGCCGCGACGATAGATCGGATTTTTTACAAGCACTGCTCCAGGAAGGCACATGTAACCGGCAAACGGAGGCCTCAGAAGAGCACCTGAGGTTATACTAAAGCAGGCGGCGCAGGATCTCCGGGGCACCCAAGCCAACCGTAGCAGTGGGATCAAAGCTGAAAGTAGAGCGGACCGTGGGTTGGGGCCTCTGCGAGCACCAACCCACGGACCAGTTAGACTTCTAGCTTTGATGTCCCCGTTGCCGCTTTGGTGTCCTGGAGGCGCCGCCAATAATGCGAAATAATGACACGTTGTTTTCATCAGTAAAAACATGATCGAATATAATTGCGTCGAGCCGCCAACTTGCGATGCCGCGCCCCGCGACTTCTGCCGGCACGCCTAGGGACAAGCGCACAACGCGCGCCAAACTCCTCCGTAGTACCTAGGCAGAGTCGTATTTTCAAGGAGCAAAACTCCCAATTTCTCTCTCGCACCCGCTCTTACACGCGCATGCGCGCAAACGTCCGTCGTCTCCGCAAGTCCCACGCCCCGCTGTACCTACTAGCAATTGGAAATACGCCCCCCCCCGGTGCCTTGCGCGCGACGGGAGACGGCGCGCTTCCTTCCAACTTTCCTCCCTTGCGCTCGCGATTGAGCCGCCATCGTCGGCTAAATCTCGTACGCTTTCACTCGCACAAACAGGATACGGCGCGCGGCCGCGATGTTATCGCACTTGGGACTTTATACGGGCCATCAGGGCGACGACGACGACGGTAAATGCGCCTGAGTGTCCTTATAATTGCTATCACAATAAAAAGACTTCCTGCCTCCATGCTCCCATGCACTAAGAAGTGACTGGGCAGGCTTTGCTAAAATACAGGAGGCTATTATTTCACGGAGACCAATGTGCATCAAATGTTTTGGCAGTTCAAGTAATCACTGATTACATTTTGCGGAGAGAAAAAAATAAAGCCAACAATGACGTTTTCCTCGGTTATTTATCTAATCAATTTGTTTAGTTTATAATAAATTGAGGTCCTGGGTTCCCGTGATTTTTCCTCCTAATTTTGTCAAGAGGAAGTGCCTAATCGCACTTCAGTTTTTGCAAGCTAAATTCCAGGAAAGTTACCCAACCGGAGGTTGATGACAATTATAGATATGAACTTTTGTGCTTGGGATTCCATGGGCACACCGTTTGTCATACGTCCAACAGCTTACACCACAGTTGGACTGACATATTCAGCACAATGCCAGTTTGTGTTAGTGTGGCATATATTCCTGCACATCTTCGATTTCTAAAGAGTTAAGGCACACAAGTGCTGATTATCATCATATCAGCACTCTGCAGCTTCTAACCTAGACAGTAGTCTCTTTGCAGATCATACCACAATATCATCTGTGGCGGACAGTTTTTCTTGCTTGGTGTTTCTGTCCCTACAAGTGGAATTGTTGCAAGCTGACTCGGGAGAGACTCTACACCAGCAAGAATTTGAGGATTGTGAGAATTGTTTGTTCTTATGTTTGCTACGAAGGTGCTAGGAGGTTGACAGCTCACTGACATGTGCCAAATGTGTAGCCAGGTTTAAAGCTTATGTTACAAAAAAGATGTAATGCAAAAGGATAGAAAGTTGGGTGAGTTGGTATGGTAATTTGTCCTGTCTGCTTCTAGTCTCTGTCCATGTCACTTCGTGCTACAATCCAAGATCATGTTACAAAAAAGATGTCACAAATTTAGGCTTTCATTTCAAGGGAAATATAAGTCTCGCAATGAAGTGTATATTTCATACAATTTGCTTGAACACCTCAGGACAAAAGTGATAAAACTGGTTCATTTGCAGCATAGCAATGCATTCAGGAAACATTTGCACTGACCTCCCTGCTTGCAGTGCTTCTTTCCATAGTGATATTTAGGGCAGTAAGCACATGAAACCAAGAAAATGAGGACACAATGACACATAAACACAAAGAATAACTTAAAACAGTCGTACATGGCCACAAAAATGGACACTTCCTTTTAAGGTAAAGGACTAATGCAATAAGTAACAAGCATGCTGAACTGAAAAAGCACAGTCATACATAATTATGCTTAGCACAACACTTGAGCTGTAATGCAATCCTACTGTGATCCAAAGTCCAGTCTGCCTTTAACAGCCCACTATGTTCACTGCTCGTGCATTGTTACTGTGAGTATTGAACTGATGATTTTTACAAAAATGTTCATAGCAAATGCTAGCTTGCGACCTCAGATTTTTGGAAAGCCTGTGCATTACATTTCATGCCATTTCACATATTACAGTGCTTGGTTCCAAGTCAGACCTAGAAGCAAGCATATTAAATAAAGCATGTTACACACTTGCCAAAGTACATATGAACAACATTCACATAGCAGTCTACTTATAAAGGCATGGAGGTTATCAGACAATTCAATCATTGAAGTATGTACACAGACTAATTTTACAGAGCTTCACTATACAATTAATTGCAGACAAAGCCCACTGCTACAACCTGTTATTGTAAGTGGTATCTTTATAAGTGGACTGCAACACATTTCATTTAATCACTCTAGCAATATGAATATGAATGTCTAAACAATTACCAATGTTAAAATTAGTCACAGCAAAAAACACATATGCTTTGCAATTTTTCTTACTGCTTTCAATGATCATAAATTAACAAAAAGTTAGTGTAGAAGGCATGAACCAAAGATGTATTTTCATTAAACACTAGGATGAAGACTGATGAAGTGACTGAAGGCAATGCACGCCCAAATAAGTTGGGAGGACGCTTAAGCTTTGCCTTTAAGAGTGGAAGGCGATTGTGTTATTGTGCCCTGTTCATCGCAACACTGACATGGGATGTTCTGCGACACAGGGCCCAATAGAAAACAATGGTGGGCCGATCCTGCCAGCAGTGCTGGGCAAAGCAATGGCTCACACCCCCATAAGTAAAAGAAGAAGGGAGTTTGTGTTTGAGTTTTTGCACAACAGAATTGTTTTCTCGCATATGCAAATTATTTTCTCATGTATTCAAATTACAATCAGATGCCATCATGTCTGTTGGTTGTGTGCAAGTCGAATTTTACAAATTTTCTGGCTCATGTTACTTTGAGAAATTCAATTCAGTAACACCTACGTGCCACATGGAGGGGGGGGGGGCTGCATGGTTGTGGTTTGGGATGATTTTTTTCTGATGCAGAACACCACAGACACAGGATTTTCTGCGACATGGGGCTTTGTACTTTCTATATGTTATCGTCCTGGTGGATACCATCATTGCGACTCAGTGTTTGTATTGTCTTTTGTTGAAATAAACTTTCTCTAAACATCGACACATCATGTTAAAATCGAAAGGTTCCGCAACACACAAAAATAAGTTTAAAAACACTGGGCTGATTTTTAGATGCTTTCATGCTGTTATAGCAATAAACATACAAGACATAAACTAAATATTTCATCTTGATCTCTCTAATAAACGAAACCTAAATAAGTGACAAACACTATGCTATATTGATACTTCTGTAAAAAGAAAAACATGCGCTTCGTAATGCCACATTGAGTTTCTCACATTTTAATGCTATATAATGCTTGCTATGGCTACGAAAATAAAAACATAGTATATATCAGGAAGCTAACTTTTGAATCGGAGGAGCACTTCTTCCTAGTAAATGTTATTTTTCCTATGGATGATAAAAATAAATGACAAGTAGGTCTATGCTTTGCATAAAAACTTCTACAAGTGGAAACACTTAGTGATGATAGATATAGTTAACACCTGCTATGGTCAGATATTCTAATGGTACTTTCAGCGATTTGCACGAAGAGGGCAAAACTGAAAAGGCTTAGCAAGTGCTAAAATTGAGAACACACAGAAATGGTTCACTTGAGTGTGTCTCATTGTTGCAAATACCCATTAAATCCTCGGTGGGTAACATCTTTTCCAATGTATTCTACATCTCAACAAAGTGACGTTTCAGCGTTACTTGTTTCCGAAAAAGGTGCAGCACAGCTCAGGTGAGAAATTTACTTGCATAAGCCTGTGAACTATACTTCACTTCCATCCTCAACCCAGTATGATTCATGCACAAAGCACACAGCACTCCTGATAGCAGTCCACAAGAGCAACAGTCCTGCCCAAGAAATTGCAGGCAAGTGATGGGAAAATGAAAAGTTTTCACAATAACATGAGTGAGTAAGTGTCTGTTTCCAAGTGTGGGATTTGTTGCATTTCAAAGAGATCCCGTTGCTGCTGTGCGTGCTGCCGGGGTGGCTGTAGGTGCTGCGGGTGCATCTGTGATGGCTGCAGCTGTAGCTGCTGCAAGTGCAGCTGCTGCAATTGTGCCTGCTGTTGCAGCTCAGGCCGTTCTACTGGAAGCTGTTGTGGCTGTTGTGGCTGTGGTCGCTGTGATGCATCCACCTGTGTCGGTGGGGGCACCAGAGGAAGTTGGGTGGCCACAGGGACAGTGGACACAGCAGCTGCTTTTGCCGTGTGGTGGCGTGGCCTCCTGGCCTGTGGCACGAGGGTGGAGCGATCAAGTTTAGCGGGCATGGGTATGATGACGGGCGGCTTTTGTACTGTCGTCGTGCGTGCAGGAGGATGCTGCACTGCAGTGGGGCCATCAGGCAACCGCTTCCGCTTACCAGGGCCTGACATTACAGCTTTGTGTGCACTCTTAAGATGCACCTTTAGGTAGGACCTCGAGACGAACCCTTTGTTGCATAGTGGACAGAAAAGCTTGAAGTCCTTCGTGTGACTTGTGACAACATGTCGTTTGAGGCTGTTCCAGACGCGGAAGGTTTTCCCACAATAGCTGCAGCGCATGGGGCGTTCCCGAGTGTGCATGCGTATGTGCATTGACAGCGTCAGCCGGCTGTTAAATTTCTTATTACAATAAGGACAAGTAGTAGTGGGGCCATTTCCATGCACACACACACGATGGGCCACCAGGCTAGAGCCATATTTGTAAAAGACATTACAAAGTTCACAGTAATACTCCCAACTACGGTTGCCACTGTAAGGCCGTGGCCGGGGTGTCCTCTGTTTGTCATGTGACAGGCGATGAAGGTTTAGTGATCGTGTCAAGGCAAAGCGCTTATTGCAAGTGGGGCACTCGTAAGGCAGGTCACTGGAATGTGCCTGCATGTGCTGCTCATAGTGACCCTGAGTCTCGTACATGTTTCCACATTCGGTACATGTGAAACCAAGCCCACGGTCATGGTGCTCCTTGTGTATCTGCACAGTACGAAAACATATGTAAGACTCACAAAAGAACAGAGAAGATGTGGATAATTTCTGAGTGCAAGCTAAGCCAAGGGCTAACACAGAAGTGATCAAGCAGATAATTCCACTAAACACATGACACACCTGGAGCACTAATGATAGTCTTATATCTCCTATATGATAGAGTATTGCAGATACCATAAGCAATGCAGAGCATGCACAAATATATAATAGCTGAAGATATGATGCCAAGCAAATAGTAATGTTCTGGAACAGCACACTACTAACATGCTCAAAAATCTGATGACTGATTAAAAGTAGCAATGCGGCTTGATAGCTTGTTCCTCTTTCCAATTAGTCAGGGGAGTAACTGCATTTACTTAACTCAGCGGTAGATTTGCATCACAGCAGTAGAGATCTGCGATGACTGTTAAAAGGATACATGCTGAGATGGAGCATGACACTAGTGTTAAAGACAAGGAAGCATAAACTTCATATTAGTTGCAACATCAAAATGTTGATGTTACATGGTGGAATGACAGAAAAGTACACAAAGGGCTTTGTACCTCAAGGAGATGTTACTTGTTTCAATTAAAGTGCACTGCATCTTTGGCTTACCTTGTAGGTTTCCTCAGCTGTAAAAGTACGCTTGCAGCTCTCGCAGCGGAAGAATTGGGCTTGGTGTACACAGCGCACGTGTTTGGTCAGTTCGAACCGGAATGTGAAGCCTTTGTTGCATTCACTGCATGTATGAGGATACTTTCCAGTGTGGGTAACTTCATGTTGCCTGAAGCTCTTGCTGCTGTATGTCACGTAGGAACACAGGCTACAGTGCAACTTTTTTACCAGCGTCATAGTTGCATAGTCGTCTTCAGTGAGCATACTGGCATGCATGAGTACCATGTGTTGTTGGAATCGTTTTTTCTCCAGGAACTTCTTTGGGCAATGGCTAAAAAACAAAAAACAGTGAAGCAACAAAAAATAAGCTCTTTATGTCAATATATTTGCTCACTGCACTCCCAGCTGAAAAAGAAAAGAAATTTATGGGGTTTTATGTGCCAAAACCACTTTCTGATTATGAAGCACACCGTAGTGGAGGACTGGAAATTTTGACCACCTGGGGTTCTTTAACGTGACCTAAATCTAAGTACACAGGTGTTTTCACATTTTCCCCCCATCAAAATGCGGCCACCGTGGCCGGGATTCGATCCTGCGACCTAGTGCTCAGCAGCCCAACACCATAGCCACTGAGCAACCATGGCGGGTTCCTAGCAGAAATATTTTCGTGCATGCTATAGTGGTTCTAAGACACTGCCCAAGAGATGTGCCCCTGGGAAAATCTTTCGTGAGGTAAAGTAAGGAGTCACAGAAATGTGAAGAATAACAACTCAGCTTCCTGCTCCCCAGTATGTCTTCCCTAAAAACTTAAATCACTACCATTGACCCAAGTCAATGCAGGCTTTTCAGATGACAGCTTAAGCAACAGGCTAAAATTGCAATCCTGCACATACTGAAACATGTCACCATAAGAGGCAGCAAAGTTTCTCCATGGTCTGCATGCATAGTGCTTGCCTGTGCAAAGCTTTTTACAACTACCACAATGTACTCTTGTGAGGGAGGGATGATTCCCAAATAGGGTTGCTAATGAAACAGAAGAGCTCTGTGGTCTCATGCTGCCATGAGCTTGAAGTAAATTACAAATGCAATTGAAAACATTTAATTTTGCTATATTTTGCTGAAGTGAACAAAATGATTCTCAATCACCGTGTGAAGCTAAAGTGACCTTCAGGAGAGGCTACTCACTTGCAGCAGTAAGATATAATTATCTTAGTACTATGGAAGGGCACAACTTCTCTGCTACCCCATTAAAGAAAGGCCTAACTGGACATTTAAAAGGAAACCTTTCTGTTGTCTCTGCTACTAATTTCAGCACAATGTTTAATGTCACAGCTATAAAATTACCCATGTTCATTGCTGAGTAATATAACATGTACACATAGTAAACAGTGAACTACACATAGTTAATTTACAGTCGATGCCTTTTGCAGTTACAGCAGCTCAAATCCACATGTTAAAACAGTAGAATTCTATTGACAACAGTACAAACAGACCAGATTTTTGCACTAGTCTAGCACTCACTGTGGGAAAAAAAGAAGTGACTACCATTTAATAAAAAACATTAGAAAAGCTTAAAACATGCATACATGAATATTGAGGAACATGCAGCATGCATTATCTTTCCAATCTGCTCTTACAAAAAGTGGCTTACACAACACAAAAAGTAACAACAATAACTGTACAACAAACCTGCAGCCATATTGGAAATCTCTTGTGTGCACACGCTTGATGTGCTTCAACTTGTAGTTATTCGTCGTGAACTCCTTTGGGCAATGGGGGCATTTGTACATGCGTGTTGTGTTATGTATTTTGCGATGCTTGCGTAGGTTACTTGCTGTAGTGTATTTTTCTTGGCAAATATCGCACTTGAATGACCGGACCTGTGCCAGAAAAGAATGAAATCATTATGTAAAATCAAAACCACATGCTAAGGGTTCTGCTTATGAACACTGCACTGCTTGCATGTCAAAGTGCTACAAAAGTGACTAAATATGGGCAAAATAATTCTGAGGCGTAGTGTAGCACTTATGCAAGGTGGGAACATGTGATAGGGCTTCTTCCTCCTTGCTTCATGAAGCCCATCAGTAATCACAGGAACAGGTCACCTTTTAGAGCAGTAGCTGTTATGGGTTCTTTCAGCTCTCAGCATGTCTGCAAACAGGCTACTCCACAATACTAGCTACAGTGCACAACCTCTGCAGCTACTTCCTTTAACTGCATGAAGGATGTCTGTTTTTCCAACTTCACATGGTTCTAACCGGCAGCGACCTCAAGTTGCTAAAAAGCATGCAGGCCATGTGGTGTTCCCCATTCTCTTTTTTGAAGCGCAATGTTGAACTTGGTCTGTGGACTAAGGCTTTTTATTGAAAACGAACATTTCAAGGAAACCAACATACCGTTTTTAGCAAATTATCCATTATGCAGGACTGCACACATGCACTAAAATTTTATGGCTAATGAGAAAGCAAGAGTGAAAAACATCACTTAGTTCATCACTGTTTGCATGTTATTACAAAGCTCATTACGAATAAACGTTTGCGACAAGGACTATGAGCATAAGGCTGAAAGTGCTCCTCACTGTGCCTCATCGGAAATGGTTACTAAAATTTGCAAAGCACCATTTGGCAGGCCTCTACCACATGAATTATTAAAGGATTTCTTAGTAGTAGCCATTAGTAGAAATGATGCAAGGAGGCAAAGTGCCCTCCTCACTCTTCTGCTGCCTTGGCCAGTGTCTGCAAATGACATTTCATGGTTACCTCGAAAAGGCCTGCCTTGCAAGATTACTTGCATAAGCACACTGCAAAAAGTGGAAAATAAAGGAGGAATAGGCAGAGCATTGTTAGCACACCATCCCAGTTGAAAGGAACCAATGAGTTGAAGGAGAAGGGGGAAAGTAAATATTGCACTCTTTATATCTCCATTCATATGAGGCCCTTTCCAAAAATTCATTTGGAACTATATTCCTTAAGGCACTATACTCATTTCACTATGTTGCTGAGGTTTCAAGAAAGGAGTGTTTCAGGGCCACCTTAAATTTCTGATATAACCAAAAGTAAAGAAAATGAAATTTCTGGATTATACAGTGGGGGCACAAAGAACTTTTGTCAAAAGTGCAGTCTTTTAGACATGAGTTCAAAAAACCCTGTTCTGTGTGCATGTGTTATTTTTGTCAACAGTATCTTAATGAGTCACATTATGTAATAACACTATAGGCCACTTTATTAAATGACCAGACACTGCTAAAGGACTCTACAAAGACAAATAATGATTGATGGTTTCTTGGTGAGCTCGCTAGTCAGCACTGATGCTTTGCAATGTTGCCTTGTCCTAATTCAAGAACAGTTTTAGGCACAATAGGTTTTAATCACACAAAAGAACACAACGATTCATGCAAAAACGTTTTTAAAGCTAAGAGACTTGGAAAATCCATAACATACCAAAATGGCCAAATGCCAGCATCTAAAATTGAACTTATGCCACTTACACATAAGCTACATGGCTCAGAAAGGATTCCCTTTTTTATTGTTGGGTTTATTCCCTTGTACTTTATTGAAACCAATATTTTATGAACCACTATAACAAACTACAAACAATAATAGGACTGATAATTTGAAGTTGGTCTTAAAATGGCAGACCTGGTATTATTGCCATTATGACGTCATGAAACGGACCAATATTTGCTTTGTACAGCAATAAGGCTACACAAGATGGTGTTGCTCGTCAAAACAATAAAGAGTACTGCGTGCATTTCTTATGATGCGCTTGTATCGGGTAGCCACTGCAATTGCAGAAACAACGCAACCCAGTGACGTATCATGGCACGATGCATCTATCAATTTACATGTACCAAAACTGAAACAGCTTTGCAGAAACAATACTATAGTAAATCATTTAGTGTGCTCTGATGCTTGCTAAGATATTATTCTAGGGTTGAGAGGGTTTGGACATTTAACACAAGTTGAAAATGCCACATCAGTACTCCTTTAATAGCAAATATTTCAAAAGTTGTTTTGAGAAATTTTCATGGGAAACTCAGTTTCATCTTCTGAAAACGTTATATGCAGAGCTGACAACCTCTAACATATAGGCACATACCTGCCAAATTTTACGTTTTTGCTTGCAATTATCACAATGGCACCAAAATTCTTCTTGCTTTTGCACCCAGTTTAGGGCAAAACTGACTTCAGAAGAAGGCAAACACAGTCACCAACTGATCTTTTCAGAGCCTAGTTTTTCAGACAATCTACTCGCATCACCACCATTCACTCCACAGATTCAAAGTACAATGGCAATCAAGAGTTATGCCCCCGTTACTTGAATATTTTATTAGTAAATTTCATATTTTCGTTTGTGTCGCAGGTAATTCTAGGTGCAAATGTAGAACATCACTACACAGGGTGTCCCAGCTAACGTAAGCCAAGTGTTTGTTTAATTTGTCTATTATTTTTTTTCTAATTAGTCAAGTAATTAGTACATAAGAACTACACAGGTCACATAACCGTATATTGTACCATTTTTTTTTTATTTTAAGCTTGGCTAACATTAGCTAGGACAACCAGTACAACAAAGAGTGTTATCTTTAATTAATAGTCAACATTAACACATTCAAAACTTTTGAATAACACAAATATTTTTTCAATATTTAAAACTACAACAGGGGTGTTCGCCTAGCAGCACTAGTTCTAGGTTTGCAGTGGTAGGCCGAAACAAGTCGGTGCTATAGCGAAACGGGCAAGTAAGCGCTTCTCGTCATCGTCTTCTTTTTCACCAGCACCATGCCCACTGCCCAGTGCCTTCAGTACAAAACCTTCAACTGTACTCCAAAAACACAAAACTGGAGCAACAGTATGGTTAATTTCTTCCCCGCGGGAAGAATACAGGCACAAAACATGAGAAATTGTATTTGCAAGTTCCGTCGCTTTATAGGTGGCATGCAAAGTGGCTCAATATGGAGTCCACAGAGAGTATAGGAACCCCCGAGCACATGTGCATCCTTCATGTCGGCTCATATTTGGCTTAGTGCTTCAAGATGGCTCTACCTTTTTTGCAATCACTGTCGCTAAGTGACATCATGCACCACATAGACGCCTCACAAACGTGGATACAGTGCCTCATTGAAGGGGAGGAGGTCTTCAACCCCAATAGCATTGTTTGCTGCGGCGCGAAGGCCTGCAGCGCATCCTGTGTTGCTGTGGAAGGGCTTTGCCTGCAGACATCACACACCCGGCAGAAGCTGCACAAGCTGGAATTTATGACCAGGAAGGTTCTATCAAGGAATGTTAGCTTGTCTTCTATCTTTTTCTTTGCGCTAATCGCGACGGTCCACAAAGCCTGCCTTTCGTGCATTGCCGTTTCGCGACAAAGAGTAATTTTACTGTTCTGTGATGTTTTCGAGCTCCTTTCATGGATTGGGTTGTTATGAGGATATTTATATTTGATAATTAAAGGAAAGATGTCACTAAGGTTATCACAACTGTGATTCTTCAGACGTCTCTTTTGTACGTTGCTATGCTAGCGCATGCAGATCTAAAGAAAGACATGCCAGTTGTTTTATTTTTCGCTGGTACAGTTGTATTATCGTTCGGGTGACAAGGAGTCACGACAGAAGCTTGTTGTGCTCACGTCGCGAATTCGGTGCCTGTGCTTTATGCTCTACCAATCTTGTTTTCGGGGCCACTGTAGCCACAAAGCTTGGCTACGCATTGGCACACAGGGTACAGCCCAGAATGTAAACACACGCGTTTCTGGTGGGACGATACAACGGTGACACCACTGTGGGTTGTTGCCGGCAAAACATGGTCAAAAACTTACTATGCCCGCCCATGTAGATCTACTGTAGCATTTCTCTAGAGCTGCGACAAAGTGCTACAAACATGTCAGTTTTTATGTTCAATGCCCAGGTGTTCTCGTTGCGCTGGCCACAAGTGCACAGCTCGAGCTTGGCCGCGCAGAGGACCCCGGGATGCAGCGAGAACTTGCGTTTCTGGCGAAACGAGACACCGCAGCAACCACACACCATGAGTTAATGCATGTGAAACCTGAGCAAATACTTCCGACGCTCGCCCACATACTACATATACTCGGAATCAAAGCCACGCCGTCGTTCGCACTGCTGCAATACACTGTCGCAAGCTCTATTTCTTCTAACGTACTGATTCTCCATAGAAAAACAAATAAAAGAATGCACATAAGCAAAGAACTTTCGTTTCCTTAACTACGTTGCTTCAGAAAAAGTCACTGCCTATGAAATGCGCACTGCACCCTTTCATCGCTAGTGTGCCTGCCTTGCCAATTCGCAACTTGACAACCCATTCTTTCTTTTTTTGCCGCATCTTTGGGGAACGATTGGAGACTCGGTTCACTTGCCAGAACTGTGTTGGTGCTTTGCAGCATGCAGCACATGCGATTGCTTTTGAATTTCATTTTGCACAAACGATGCGTAAAAACAGATAATCAAGCCTACTGGCCGCAGTGAAGAAAGCAAGCAAATGCGCTAGTGCCGCGCTGGCTGCGGTTACTCCGATACTCTTTGAAAAAAAAAATTTGCCAATGGCTTCGTGGTGGCATGACAGTCTACGGAACTTGCGAATAATAATAATAATATTTGGGGTTTTACGTGCCAAAACCACTTTCTGATTATGAGGCACGCCGTAGTGGAGGACTCCGGAAATTTTGACCACCTGGGGTTCTTTAACGTGCACCTAAATCTAAGCACACGGGTGTTTTTCGCATTTCGCCCCCATCGAAATGCGGCCGCCGTGGCTGGGATTCGATCCCGCGACCTCGTGCTCAGCAGCCCAGCACCATAGCCACTGAGCAACCACGGCGGGTGGAACTTGCGAATAGAAGAGCAGGCTATGTTGCTTAGGGAGCCATACTTTATCAGCTATACAGAGATAATTCACACTCCCTGAAGAGTTATGTGCATGCAAAGAAGCTGCTTGTTTGTTCATAATGATCCATTTGCGCTTTTAATAAACAGTGCTTCATAACATGCTATGTCATGATAGAAACATGCAGACTTTAAGGATTTAAATAATCATTTTACATTAATTGCAAAAATGGCTTTTCATTATTTGAAAAGTATTTGTATTCAATTTGGTCTTAAAAATCACTATTTTCACACCCCTAGTCAACATTGTGAGTAACCAAACTTTTTGGTATTTTCAAACAAAATGTATTATGGTTTGGCCATGATTGTACTACTTAAATTTTGAGGTTCACAGGTCTGCATGCACTAGATCTGCATCCCATGGCCCACATACTCTTTTATCATGGTGCCACATCAGAATGTTCAAATGTTCTAAAAAAGTTTGAGTTTCGTTCTAAAGGCAAACCACTGATTCGATAGCAAATTAAAAAATGTGGGGTTTTACTTGCCAAAACCACTTTCTGATTATGAGGCACGTCATAGTGGGGGACTCCGGAAATTTAGACCACCTCGGGATCTTTAACGTGCACCTAAATCTAAGTACACCGGTGCTTTCGCATTTCGCATTTCGCCCCCATCTAAATGTGGTCGCCGTGGCCAGGATTTGATCCCTCGACCTTGTGCTTAGCAACCCAACACCAGACAGCAAATTATTAGGCAGCTATACGAAGTAAGCATAATGGTTTTATTGGCCATATAATCTTGTAAGCATTCGCTTACGAACGAATTTAACAAGCACGGTATCATGCACGCACAAGCAAACACGAACACATCTCTATCGATCATTGTGGACAGTCGCTGTCATAATGTTGGCGTGAGGAAGCGCTGCAGCAGCCAGCAAATTGACGTTCATGCTGCCTCTCACTTTATGCAAACTAAGCGACAGCCCTATACAGTGCGACAGTGCGAGCCCAGACAGTGCGAGCCCTATCTCGCACGGCCGCGCCACATGCAGCAGCCGCCGCCGGAGTAGACCCCCCTCACGTGGTGCTTGGAAGAATGCTAACATAATCCTAATCCATAAGAAAGGGGACGCCAAAGACTTGAAAAATTATAGACCGATCAGCTTACTGTCTGTTGTCTACAAAGTATTTACTAAGGCAATCGCAAATAAAATCAGGAGCACCTTAGACTTCTGTCAACCAAAGGGCCAGGCAGGATTCCGTAAAGGCTACTCAACAATAGACCATATTCACACTATCAATCAGGTGAGAGAGAAATGTGTGGAATATAACCGACCCCTATATATAGCTTTCATTGATTATGAGAAAGCATTTGATTCAGTCGAAACCTCAGCAGTCATGGAGGCATTACAGAATCAGGGTGTAGACGAGCCGTATGTAAATATACTGAAAGATATCTATAGCACCTCCACAGCCACCGTAGTCCTCCATAAAGAAAACAACAAAATCCCAATAAAGAAAGGCGTCAGGCAGGGAGATACGATCTCTCCTATGCTATTCACAGCGTGTTTACAGGAGGTATTCAGAGACCTGGATTGGGAAGAAATGGGGATAAAAGTTAATGGAGAATACCTTAGTAACTTGCGATTCGCTGATGATATATTGCCTTGCTTAGTAACTCAGGGGACCAATCGCAATGCATGCTCACTGACCTGGAGAGGCAAAGCAGAAGAGTGGGTCTAAAAATTAATCTGCAGAAAACTAAAGTAATGCTAAACAGTCTCGGAAGAGAACAGCAATTTACAATAGGCAGCGAGGCACTGGAAGTCGTAAGGGAATACATCTACTTAGGGCAGGTAGTGACGGCGGATCCGGATCATGAGACGGAAATAATCAGAAGAATAAGAATGGGCTGGGGTGCGTTTGGCAGGCATTCTCAGATCATGAACAGCAGGTTGTCATTATCCCTCAAGAGAAAAGTATATAATAGCTGTGTCTTACCAGTACTCACCTACGGGGCAGAAACCTGGAGGCTTACGAAAAGGGTTCTACTGAAATTGAGGACGACGCAACGAGCTATGGAAAGAAGAATGATAGGTGTAACGGTAAGGGATAAGAAAAGAGCACATCGGGTGAGGGAACAAACGCGAGTTAATGACATCTTAGTTGAAATCAAGAAAAAGAAATGGGCATGGGCAGGACATGTAATGAGGAGGGAAGATAACCGATGGTCATTAAGGGTTACAGACTGGATTCCAAGGGAAGGGAAGCGCAGCAGGGGACGGCAGAAAGTTAGGTGGGCGGATGAGCTAAGAAGTTTGCAGGGACAACATGGCCACAATTAGTACATGACCGGGGTAGTTGGAGAAGTATGGGAGAGGCCTTTGCCCTGCAGTGGGCGTAACCAGGATGATGATGATGATGACTCAGTGCCTCATGTGCAATGGAAGACGGCGCGTTTCCTCCGTTGTGCATGCTAGATCAAACCACTATTAATCGGCTTACCCTCGCACGCCTTCACTCGCACCTACAGCATACGCCGCATGGCGGCGATGTTATCATACTTGGAATTTGTACGGAACATCACGGCGACAATGACGATGGAAATTCGCCTGAAGTGTCCATATATTTGCTATCGAAATAAAAAGTACCATCGGCTTGGCTCAAACTTCTAGACGTTCATGTATGTGGCTTCTTTGTAGCTCAACTGTTGCATTGCCAATCGAGGGGTATTCCCAATGGCAAGTATTCCCACCTGCTCGAACTTGTATTGCTGTTAACAATTTTGTTGTTGAATAATGTAGCTAGCAATGGTCCACGATTGGTCAAAATGGCTTGGGTCCAGGGCTGAACCCAAGCCATTTTGACTTATTCAGAGGGCGAACAGCAGATTTGGAATAAAAACAGACTGGAATAGTTTTATGTTATCTCTGCCCTTCTCTGAAGCTTTTCATCCATGCATCGCCTGCACTTGTGGCTCAACCATGATACCTCATTTGTAAATGCAAACGATTTTGCTGTCAATTTAGATGTGTTAGCACTGTTATCATGGTTTTCAACATGGTGCATCAAGAGGCAGGTATGATAGTATAATACACTTAGAACCATGGAAAGTAGAGCTATAGTTGGTAGGGATTCATCGTGAATGAATGTAAGGGTGTGCAGACATGGACACAAGAGAAGAGAGCCAGGGAAGGTACTGCATACGTGTTGTCTGGTTCTCTTCTCTCGTGCCCATGTCTGCACACCTTACCTTCTTTCACAATATATAACATACTCATATGAGTGTTTGAAATTAGTGACCATCATATAGCTCTCTGGTGGAAGACCTATATTACCCTTTGTCATAAAATTTCCAGGACTGATTTTTTATTTCTTTTTCTATAATATTAAAACACAAGAAATCAGTGTTATTGAGTCACTTTGCTTGTGTCCAGAGCAGACGTAGCCTTGTAAGGGCTTCCACATTAAAAGGTGACATTAGGAATGCGAATTCAAAGCAAAAAGTTGGCATCAAGTTCTGTGTTAGGCTAGGCAAATCCCCTAACGAAACATCGAACATGACTCGTCACGTATATGGTGATGGAGCATCATCGAGAAGCTGTGTCTTTGTATGGTACCAAAGGTTTTGGGAGGGCAGAGATTCGATCCAAGATGATTCCAGAATCAGCCACTCATCAATGTCATACACTGCGGCGAATATGAAATGTGTGACGCAGTTACTGCATGAAAATCACCATGTTGCTGTGCACATGATATCAGAAGATCTGAAATCGAACAGGGATGTGTGTCACTAGACCTTTTGCAATGATACAGGGAAACAAAAACTGACTGCAACAATCGTCTCTCGCATACTGACAAACAGATAGAAACCAGACGAACAATTGCAGCTGAACTTTTGGAAAGGGCCAAAAGTGATTGCATATTTAGTTTAACATCACTACTGGAGATGAAAGTTAGTGCTACCAGTACAACCCTCAAATGAAGCGACGAAGCACTAAATGACAAAGTCACTGCTTACTTTTCTCTAAATAAGTTAAGCAACAACCTTTGGAAAAAAAAATTTGGAGGACGCTTAAGCTTCGCCTTTAAGAGTGGAATGCGATAGCATTCAAAGATCCCTGACTGCTTCTCACACTTCCTGGCAACTGGAACGTATATAACCGTAATGTTTTCCGGGAAACGCTGGCTGCGAACGCTGTGCATGAAGGCGGGTTTTGTGGTAGAAATGCGGCCTCACGGGGGGGGGGGATGCGGTGGAGGCGAGCGCCAGCTGTAGGCATTGCAAGGAATCAGGCGTGCCACTGCGTGGCCCCCAAGAGACCCACTCGCGCACCAGTGCGCGCAAATGGCAGACGCCGCGGCTGGTCTGTGAATTGTAGAAACGCTGGAAAAGGGGTTTCTTCAAATTTTCGCGTAACAGAATTGTTTTCTCGTACAGTCAAATTAGAATCCGAGAGCTATCATGTCTGTAGGTTGTGTGTAAGTCATAGTTTACGATTTTTCCACGTATTTTAGCTTGAGAAATTCAATTAATTCAGTAAATTCCTAGCATCACATGGAGGGCCTGGGTATGTGTGGTTCAAAAATCTTTTTGCCGAAACGTCTGACGCCGACACCGGATTTTCTGTGACATGGGCTCCTTAACGCTATCGCATTAAAACAATGTTGATCCTATTTTTGATTCCAGAGGCTTGCTGCACCATGAATACCCATCTGCACAAAAAAATTAAACAAAACTTATACATCGGCATGCTAAAATGCTTTTCTTTTGTGAAGCGATTCGTTGGTGGCAGCCTGATTTATCATTGTCTGGACAGCGGTACTTGTTGCATGACAACTCGAGGCCCCAGACTGCTGTATTATTCCAGGAAGACCTAGCCAAACACCATATCCGTGTTCTGCCACATCCCCCATATTCACCCTACCTGTCGCCGTGTGATTACCTTTTTTTCCCCCATCTGGAATTGCCTCTGAACGTGAAGCGTCATGAAGATGTAGCAATCCAAGCTGCTGTGGCTAATGGCCTGAAAAGTGTCCGGGATGAAGCTTTCTCTAGTTGGTTCGGTGACATCCAGAAATGGTGGCAGCAGTGCATAAATAGCAGTGAGGGCTACTTTGAAAAGACCTAGAGTCTTTAGTTTGTAAGTTAATATAGTCCTGGAACTTTTCTGACAAACACTGTATAACTGCTGGAATAAAAGAGCACTTCCTAGCTGAGTGGTCAATTTTTATCGAACTGGTATGTGAAGTGAAGTAGGTGCAATAGAAGTGACACAGTGCTTCCGACGTGCATCCACATTATAATTTTTTTAACTACTCGTGGCCTGCAGAATAGCATGTGTAGTTTTTCTTTCAGTCTTTCCGTGCAGCTCAGGAGCAGGAGCATTGTCGAATTTTGTGCAAAATAAATTTATGCCGTTTTCCTGTAGTTATTGTTAGGTTATGCAAACGAACCTAAAAACAAATTAAACCTGGTTTCAATCTTCTTTTTCCTTTTCACTACAGAGTTAAATGGGACCTGAACCATCCTAACTGAGCTAGAACAAAAGTCAATTTGACACTTTGCTTCTAATCCTCTCAAGGAATGCTGGTTTCCATTTCCAGAATATAAAAATGCATGCAGTTTATGTTAGCAACTAACATAATGGCCATGGCAGCTTACTGTACTACGTGCACGCACATACTCCAGTCAACTATTGTTATACTTGTAGAAAAATGTACAAAAATGTTTAAACATATCCCACAATTCAGATAAGTCCAAATTAGAAACATTTGGATGACAAAGTCTGGTCTGGTTGACGAAAGCTTCTTATTAGTTAAATATCCCTTGCTCGAAGAATGAGCAAGCAAATTAGTGTATAACAGAGCTTTCTCATAGTCAACATTGTTGTTCAATGACAGTTGGCCCAGTAGTTCCAGTGGCACTATTTCTTGCTATGGTAGTCATAGGGCATTTTATCGGCTCATTGTGGTTGCATTACAGAAACAGGCATATAGGTCTTTATTCTGCAGCTGCACTATATTCAGAAAAAAATAACTCCTAGTACACTGGCAATAGTGTATATTCAAAATATTGCATGCCTTGTTTTTTCATATAGCAAATGTTTTTCTGCCTTTACACAGAGAAGTGTTAAACTTTATAAATATGTTCAATATACAAAATCAATATGCAGAGCTTACTGTATCATAATAAAATTGTAGTGGGCTGCAACAACTTCGCAATTTCTTTGTCAGCACCCAAAAAAGTGCTAGGCATTTCATGTTCCTTGGCTGGAACCAGCAACAAAAAACACTTGCTTAGAAGAGTCGGAAAGGGTTTCTACCTTAGTGACAAGGATCACAGGCAAGTGAGGCTTCCCTCAGTTCATTGTTTTCTCTGGTTACAATTAATAGATTTCATTACCGAAATTAAAAACCAGTGCATGTAGTGAAAAGTGACATGCGATGCAACCAAGCAGAAAGCATCTGCAATGCTGTCACTCGCATACAACAAGCTTGCACGGCCTATTTTATATCTGTGCACACAGTCTGTTATTGGAGTGCTGATATTTGCAGTGTTCTTTATATTTGGCCATGATAGCTACACAGGGCAGATGATATGGCTGTAAGTTCTATGCTGGCTGTTTGCTTTGTGAGGATGGTGCGACAATGCATTACCTGCACAACACATCCGGTAAGCAAGCAGGCCACGATTCATCCTTAGTTCTAAACGGTTTCACACTTGTCTTCCCATTCCGCTTGGTTTACAATTTGCCAGGGTGACATGCATGGTGCTTAAGAACCATCCCTCTAATTACCTCACCACTGCCGAAACCCTACATTACATGCACAAGATCAACTTTTCTTGATACACACACACGTGCCTAGTGGCAAATACTGACAATGACATTCCTCATTTGTATTACTGAAAAGAAAGACTTCCTTGGACTTCAATTATTTAAGAAGCCTGTTCAAGTAGATGTAATGATGCAAAATTTTGGGAAATCTTACAAGCCTGGAAAAATAACTTCTTTCTTCAAAACATTTTGAAGCTTTATACAAAAATAAGTTAGTTGTAAAAATCCCACATTCATTTTTCTGAATGTGAGAAAACTTATGCACTGAACTGTAGTAGATAATAAGAATAACGTTAATTTAACAAAATGATTGTCCTATTCTACATGCAAAAAATAGTCACTTGGTGTCAAGGGTAACCATCAGTGGCGAAAGCAATACCCATAATAAAGAGCTATACATCATTTGAAGCTCTCTCCATGTTTAGGATACACTGCTTGTAGATGTCTGATAAGTTATAACACCTCTGAACAAAAGCATGAAAAAACAGCAAACATAGTCTATAACACAGCACATAACACACAGCAATGTCTGTCGATGTTTGACTACAGAGTAAGCAGTCCTAGAATCTCTGAAATATTATCAAGCAGCAGTCATGTGCAACTGCGTGAAAGTTGCCGTAAGACAATGACATTGATGAACATTAGCCAGTGTTTCAGTAAGGCAGAGTTAATTGTGAAAATTAAACAGCGCAGTGGGCATCAAAAAGTAAAATTTCATAGCAACTTTATATGCAGTCTGGAATTGCGAAGTGCAGTGTGGTAGCTGCACACGGACTGCACTTTTCAGTTCTGGGATAGACGTTTGCTACAAGGGCAATAATTTTCAGCTCTCTTGCTTAAAAATCTTGGGCAGTCAGGTATATGTTATTGGTACTTTTCAAAACAATTGACACAAAAAATATGTGGGGTATCAGAAAATTTCAAGTTTTGTTCTTTTGTGACAAAAACATTTTCTATTTATTTTAGCATTTACATCTCTGGTTGTGCCCCATTATGTAAATGCTTTGTTTTACCTTGAAATAGCATCATTAATTTGTGAAGACATCTAAGCAAATACAAGCAAATAATTTTAATCATGTCAGTACACAGCATAAGCATGGCAAGCAACAAAAGATAACTGCAAGAAAGAACTTGGATGTCAGTACTAACCTTGTTGTGAGACTGTACATGAACACGAAGAGTTGACAGGGACTTCAGCTCCTTGTCACAGATGTTACAAAGATAAGTCTGCTCACTTGAGTTTTCTCCAGTCTTAATCTGCATGTGCTTGCGCAAATGTGTCTGAAGCATGTCACGATCTGTGAACACCTTGCGGCAAGTTTCACAGGGAAAGACTTGCTGATCTGGATGAGATTCCATATAGTGTGCTGCTAATGCGTCCTCACTGTCACACCCAAGGTCACATGTAACACACTTGTGTTCCTTCTGACCAGCACCATTCTCAGACTCGCCCTTGCCTGTCGCTCCATCTTCCTTTGCGGCGCCACTGCTTTGCTGTTTCTGTAACATCTCATTTTTGTGAAACTGTGTGTAATGTTTTCGAAGCCCTCGATAGCTCAAGTAGAGCTGGGAGCAACATTCACATCGATAGTCCTTGTGAGTCTCTTCATGTTTGGCCAAATCCTCTGGGGTTGCAAATCCTTTTCTGCATTTTTCACAGCAGTTAGGCATGCCTTTGCAGTGAGCAGCCTGATGTCGCTCAAGTGTGAATGCGGTTGCAAAGAGCTTGTCACACACATCACACCTGTGTGGATGCTCACTCTTTGGCTTGTGTGTCCATGAATGCTTTTTATACTTTAGCCTTGAACTGAAGGTTTGACCACATTCCTCGCATGTAAATGTTTCATCTGATTTTGCTTTGATGCTCGCTTTCAGGGCTTGCCTCTCCTCAGACTGTTGTTTCAGTGCCTTTATGTTTAAAGGTGCAATTTTGGGAGTTGAGGTCTCTTTCACAGGACTTGAAACCTTTGCAATAGCAGAAGCCTTTTTTAACGGGGTTGTAGATTTCCGCATAGGCGCGGATGATTTTTTTGCAGGTGTTGATACTTTCCTGGCCGGTAACGATTTTCTTGATGACGTCGCTTTTCTCCCAACAGTTGACGCCCTTCTTACTGGTGCCGAGGCCCTCCTAGTCCGCTTGAGTTTTGGAGCTTTTTCGAACGATTCATCGGACCCGCTCCAATCCGAGTCCCCACTGTCACGATTAAAATCATCATCTGAACTACTGCTTACGTAACGAACGGTAGCTGCATTGCGTGTGCGGTTCGACCTTCGTGTGGCATCGGGTAACGGTGAAAGAGGTACGGTCCTTAACCGTATTTTCATAGGATTCTTTTGTTTCCGCCGGTCACTGGAAAGCTCATTTGCTGACACGGCATGCGACTGGGCTTCTGAGAGTTCATTCGGCTCCTCCGGATCAGGTACCTGAGGTGCAAGCTCCTCGCAGACTTCCTTCGGTTCCTCCGGCTCCTCCCCCCCAACGCAATCGTCATTCAAGTCATCGGGCAAAGCTGCCGTCTTTAATGTGCATAAAGGTTCCCCGTCAACAGATGGTGATCGTACGAATACTTTGTCATTGACAGCTGTCGCACCATCACTTTCACAATCGGCTGCACCATCATTTGCAACTCTGTACTTCGAGCAAGTTTTAGCAAAATCTCCAAAAATAATCCGAACATAGCCAGCTGCTGGGACACCAACGGGAAAAATAAGTTTGGTACAAAACGGCTCCACATCGATGTTTATGAATACGCGGGTTTCCATGACCGCGTTTTAGTAGTACAAAGAGATGCTACAAGCCAGATGATGGCGCTGAGGAATCGCGCGCTTTGCGCTAGCTTGCTTACATCGCACAAAACCACTGCGGTCTAAAAATAACGAGACCTTTCAGTTTTGCATCGTTCTGTCCGGTGACTCAGACGATCGTATAACATGCAACACGAAACACGGCGGTCCATAGTGCCGTCAGTGATTATTTCATCACCATTGTTTTCCCAGTGAAGAGTAGTGGCCGAAGTCAATCGTCAAATTATACCACTCTTGCAGAAACCGTAGTACAGTTCCAGTAATCGCTGGGAAGAGCGCATAACCACGGATATGGCATTCCACAATACAACGAAAGGAAGCGCAGTTTGTGAAGAAGTGTTCACGGTTTACATCGCGACCAGCACACACTGGGATAACCGCTAGTGGCGTCGAGAAGCTTAGGCTACGTTCACACTTGGGAAACCGCAAGCGGACGGAAAAGCCAAAGCGGCCGGATAATCTCTTTCGCGCATGCACAAAACGTTCACATTTGCTTCGCCACTGCAGAGGAAACGACTTCCGCTTTCGCCCACATCTATCTAGTTTGCGTACGTTTGTCCGTGTGGTGGCACTGTTCATTACACTATTTCAAGACATACGTTCATTCATTGACCCATCAGTTACTAAAAGCTACCATTTCGCGCAACTGCGCGTGTCGTTTTTAACTTTCGTCTACCATGGAAGATAAACAAGACGTAGTTTCGATAGCTTTAGCTAGTTGCTTTTCCTTAAGATAGACAACGAGCAACGGAAAATATAAAATTTTACGACCGGATGTTTACATGCGATTGCAGCTTCCGGTAAAGCGGAACGTCTTTCCGCTTCGCCTGGGCGAAAAAATCGGTGCGAGACCGATTTTTTCGCCGCCTGGTTTTCCGCCCGTTTCTCCGCCTAGGCGGGCGGATTTTGTCAAATTTCTTCCGCTTCCGCCTGCTCCGTGACCAAGTGTGAACGCAGCCTTAGTCAGTCAGGCACCCCAGTAGTCAGTGGTGGCGGGGGTGGTGGGTGGCGGAGGAAACTCCATGCATGGTGGTACTAGCAAACACATCCTAGCAACGCTGTGTTAGGCACGTGTTTTTCTACCAGTTTCGCTAGATGGCGGCACATTCACAGTATGAAACAGTGGGGCTATAGAAGCTAGAAAGAGAAGTTTTCTAACCTCTATAGTAGGGGTATTTTTTTTACGTACACTTGGTGCAGGCTCTTTATTCTATATGGGTTCCATTAGATGAGTAGCATGGAGGAAGGAAACTGAGGAGAGGCCCTACCCACTCCTCGCGCTAGGAGAAAAGTGTGGAGGAAGTGACGTAGTACATTCTCCTCTTTTTTGCTGATTTTTTATTTCTTTGCCGTAGCGGCCACGCCTTTCGGGCCACAATGGCGGCTTTGTTTTGGTTCTGTGCGCTCACACGTGTTGCTCAGTAGGTTTCGTACCGTGGCAAAGGCGCCGTGCGGGCAGGTTTGCGTTGGTCTTCGTGTTTTGTTGCGTGGACCGTGCTCTCCCGTATGTTGCTGTGGCCAGGTGGGATAGGAGGAACTAAAATTCGTGAAATGAACGCGCATGCAACGCTGTACGCAATGTACCGCGACACGGCAATGGCTACGGACTAAGGAATATCCGCGGGAAATTTCGCCCTTTTTCGAGGAATCATGCTAACGTGCTTACGATTACTTGGTATTGCTGCGGAGCGCGCGGGTCCGAGCAGCACGGTTGCGTGCAGCGTGGTGTGGTTTCGCGAGAAATGTAAACAAGAGAGGAGAGCTGGCCCGACAGGCGGAGCAACGCCTTGAGCAACGCCCACTTCCGGCTTCACTTTAGCTTCACAAAGAGTGACGTCAGGGCCTCTCCTTAGTTTCCTTCCTCCGTGATGAGTGGAGTGTCGGGCAGAGTCTATGACGTCGTCCATTGGCTGCACTTGGCTCGCTGGGCTGTGGCCAATCAGAGCAGACAGCGCGTCGTCTTTATTTATTTTATTTATTTATACATACTGCAGCGCAATTTGCGCTATAGCAGGAGTGGGTTAAGAAAAGGTACAGAAAATACATTGGAGTATACAGCGGTAGGCACAAGTGAACACTTTTAAAGAGCACTGATGAAAGGAAAATACACAAATAAACACAAGTGAACACTTTTACAAAAAGAGCACTGATGAAAGAAAATGAAAGAAAAATACACAAGAAGTTATACAAACGCTGCCAGACATGGGTGAGCACGATTATGCATCTGGGATGGCGGTTGCAAAACTTTGGGATGAGCATGAGCGAATGGACCCAGGTAATGAATTCCAGTCTTCAATTGAGCAGGGAAAAAAGCTGAATTTGAACATGTTAGTACGTGCGTAGTAGGGTATCAAGTTTAGGTCATGATGTCTTCTCGTTGATGATCCCGGCGCGAAGTTAATGTAATTATCATTTGAGAGCCTAACTAAAGAATTGACAATGCAATGCAAGAATTTTAATGATTCGACACGGCGACGAGAAGAGAGCGTGTTTAGATTCAAGGAAGAAAGTGTTGAACATCAGCAGACGAAAAGCGTGACTCCGCCCGTCGCCTGACTTCGCACTTACTGGCTGCGCATATGCCCTTGCCTGAAACTAAGCGCCAATGTGCGAGTTTTATGCCATTACGAATCTAGACAAAATGCAGCGAAATACATCGCGTATGCACAGTGCACGAAGACAACTTCTCAATGCGTATAATACAGCGCGGAGTCTGAAACAGCCCGCAACATTCGTGAGTAAGATAATTTTATATTCTCGGAAGATTAGCTCACCTTCCTCTTTGACACATGGTCACACCAGCACATCGCTATCGTCCTTGCAGCAAATATTCACTATCGTCTCCTTATAAGCGCCGACAGTCACACACATAATGGCGCCACACATTGAGAACGCGGATAAAACTGTCGGACACTGTGCAGAGGTAGGTTTTACTGAGAAGGGGCACTGAGCTCAGAACATTTACAACCAAGGCAGGCTTCTCACGCTGGGTCCCGTGTTTTCATCTACGTTAGTTTAAGCTGGGGAAGAGAAAACATAAACACCTTATTCATCATCATCACCATCATCATCATCATCATCATCATATTTTATGTCCACTGCAGGAAGAAGTCCTCTCCCTGCGATCTCCAATTACCCCTGTCCTGCGCGAACCGATTCCAGCTAGCATCTGCGAATTTCTTAATTTCATCACCCCATCTAGACTTTTGCCGTCCTCGACTGCGCTTCCCTTCTCTTGCCACCCATTCTGTAACCCTAATGGTCCGCCGGTTATCTAACCTACGCATTACATGGTCTGCCCAGCTCCATTTCTTTCTCTTAATGTCAATTAACATATCGGTCATCCCTGTTTGCTCTCTGATCCACACCGCTCTCTTCCTGTCTCTTAACGTTACGCCTAACATTTCTTTCCTTCGATCGCTCATTGTGCAGTCCTTAACTTGTTCTTGAGCTTCTTTATTAACCACGAAGTTTCCGCCCCATATGACAGGACCGGTAGAATGCATTGATTGTACACTTTTCTTTTTAATGTTAATGGTAACCTTCCAGTCAGGATCTGACAATGCCGAATGCGCTCCAACCCATTTTTATTTTTTTTTTGTGAATTTCCTTCTTATGATCAGGGCTTCCTATGAGTAATTGACCTAGGACAGGCACGTACCCAAGGGGGGGGGGGCCCGGGGGGGCCCCCCCCCCGAAATTAAGACGCATACCCCCCCCCCCCCACACACACACACACCCGCACCACCATTTCTCACACATATTCCTAAAGCGCCGCCAAATCAATGTTGAGACTTGACAGCTCTTCGGCGGTCAACATTTTGCTGCCTTTTTCACTTCTTTTGGATGGCGGTAGTTATCGGCGTCTCCTGGGATGTGATGGCCACTTTCCTCATCAATTCGGTGCCCGCGCGATTAACTCGAGATGCATTCAGTTGTTGCTGTCTATTCAACGGTCACGCCCATCGTTGTTGGTTCGTAAATTCAACCTTATTCGTTTAGACTGATCCAGGGACCAGGAAAGGGATTCACTTCGTGGTCAGCTGGCCTGTATGCACGTGGAACGAGTTGCGGCCCGAGAAAATGCCAATTGCGTTTAACTTTTCTTTTTGTTTCATTATTTCTTCGAGTGACGTCTCTCCGCGACGCTGACAGATCCTCAGGACCATATACCCGTGATATGGGTTAGAGAAGGTGGAAAATAAAATAATGCGAGATAGCATCCATCATCAATCCCTGCAATAACCTTGAAACTCATAGGCAATATGACTTTCGCTTGTTAACTTGCCTGGCTTTTCCCTAATTGTAAAGCTCTTTTCGTGCAATATTGCCAACTGGAAACAAGAGTAGCAAGGATTTCAGAAATTAAGCGATCTAAAAAGGGAGAGAGCCAAGGCAACATCCAAACAGGAAGGAACAGCGAAAATTAACAAATGTAACCGTTGTTTATGAAAATATTCATGGATCAACATCCTTTTATTTAAAAAGGAAGTAGAGAAAACGCCGCCGGAAGTGGAGGACAATTCCGTGTGTTCTGAATGACGCTTCTGCAGTTATCATTCGAGCCTCTTAACGTTGCCACTTCTCTGCTGTGCTTATGTAGATGTTTTTCTAACCTTCCGCGGTGGGCGCAGTACGTGTAGAGTCGCAGCTTCCTGCGCCGTACGCGGTTGTACGCGACTGGCGGCCACGCATCGTTACGTAACTTCCCAAATAACAATAAGAGTCGGTTGTGGCACTTGTTAGAGCAGTAAACGAGGGGTCCAAAAGAACTGTGATTGCTTTGCAAATATATATTTCTGTATATTTCTTCCAGAGATAATTCAAAAAACGCTACTATAGTCGGATACAATTTAAGAGGAAGCTTAACTCGGGCCCTACTCCGAGGCGACCTATTCAAATACACGTAAAACGCAAAAACGTTTTTCTGAGATAACCCCTGAACCGATTTTAATGCCATTTGTTGCATTTGAGAGAAACAGTTAAATTCTAGTGACTGTTTGAAGCGGAATTTTGATTTAGTGCCTGAAGTTTGTTAAAAATATTTTCAAATATTCGACAGTTTGAAAAAAGTAGAAGCACGAAGTTTACAAATCCACAGCTCTGCATCAAGAACAGATGTCGCGGTTCTGTAAACGGCATCCATTAGACCATTCAAAGCGGACAAATTCGATATGTCATTTTAAGTCTTATGTGAATTCGTCACGTTGCTTACAAGGGTTCTGCAAAAGGTGTATTTCCATATTACTAATTTTTTTTTAGACTCGATCATATGTAACATATCACTTTTGCCCGCTTTAAATGTACTATTAGATGCAATTCAAAGAATTGTGATATCATTTTTGTTGCCGAAAGACGGAGTTGTAAACTTAATAGTCTCGTTTTCTGAAAATTTTCGATTTTTGATAATTTTCAATAAAAAATTGACAATATAAAGCAAAAATTCGAAACCAACAGTCACTAGAGTTTATGTTTTTCTTTTAAATGCAACAAACCTCGTCAAATTTGGTGCAGTTGCTGCTGAGAAAAACGAATTCTCCTTTTACATGTATTTATATAGGAGATAACCGCTAGCCACTGTTCCTCCGCGAGGCTGCAAATAATTTGTACTTCAAACCTCTTCTGTTACCCAAATAAGGCGGTAACTACAAGAATAAAATTATTAGCGCGTAATTTTATACCTTTCCCCTCGCCTATTATAGTGGAATAGCGAATGCCTAGTTAATTATTGAACTGGAATAACATGCTTTCTTCGCTACAACTATTTGTTGTGAAGTTTCACTTCAGTTGGCAGTGAAGTTTCATGAGTAAAACGGGTTCAGCAGTGAAATTAACCGCACAGCAGACTTTTGAAGAGTGAAATGCTCAGACTCGATACATTTTGTCCATGTCTGTTGCACACATCATTGTTTCCGCCGATGAAAAGACTTGAAGAACAGCAGACCCTCCGGAGGGATCAAGTACGACGCCATTTTGAAAAGGCCGCATGAGAACGATTTTGTTTGCTTCTGTCATTGGTTGACGGAGTAACACAACTCCGCGCGGTCCGTGTGCCTTTGTTGCCAACTACTGTTTTTAAAGTTCTATTCTACTAAAGTAATCTTTATTTTACACTTTCGCTTCTTGTTCTTGGCAGTTTTCTTCCTGCGCTTCTTTCCTGCGCGAGTCCATTTGGCGTGGTTCTTTGTTTGCCAAGTAAAGGAGAGGTGTATCGCACAGGCGTACCTGTAAAATACACCTTATTTCATTTCTCTTTTGTGTGTTTACGCATTTTTATGGCGAATAGTGGGCGTTATTCACATTTGTACAAGTAAAGGTACTCCCTCTCATTTGCATAGAAAAGTTACCTTGGGTTGCCGCCCCCCGAAAAAAAATCCTGGGTACGTGCCTGACCTAGGATATTCACAGACTCTAGAGGATGACTGGCGATCCTGAACTCTTGTTCCCTTGCCTGGCTATTGATAATTGTCTTTGTCTTTTACATATTGTTACGGATGAGATGGATTTATTTACAAGATGATCGAAGGGGCCTAAAGACGAGATCGCAGGCAGTCGGGCATTTTCTGCGCCGCGCGCAGTTCTATTTCCTTTTCTTCGCCTCCGCCACGCAGCGTAACATCTTCCTCCGGTACAGACGAAGCTCGCCGAGCGAGTTAGGGAACCACATAATTGGTAGTTCTTGATTCGGGAACCTTATGAGAGTAGTGCTTCAGGCGGGCCACATGAACCACTTGAGTCTTCCGCGACCGGCGATTATTGGCGGTCACTTTTGCGATGACGTAGTTGACGTCACTTAATCGGCTGAGTATCACGAATTGACCGCTGTACGTTGAGATGAACTTGCGGTACAAGCCTTTCTTCCGTAGAGGTGTCCAGAGTATAACACATGATCGCCAGGAGCGAAAGTGACGTACATGTATATGACGGGCGTCACAGCGTGCCTTGGTTGAAACTTGCGAAGGCAGCGTTCTTAAGCG